>NW_026291942.1:0-27126 GCF_023091745.1 Budorcas taxicolor | reverse complement strand
AATTAAAACAATGGGCCTCCCCATTGGTTACTGGGCAGCGGCCCAGTATCATGCTGGGCCGCTGCTCATAGGGAAAAAAAAAAAAAAAAAAAAAAAAAAAAAAAAAAAAAAACAAACAAACAGGAAATTAAACCAATGGGCCTCCCCGTTGGTTACTGGGCAGCGGCCCAGTATCATGCTACGCCGCTGCCCATAGGAAAAAAAAAAAAAAAAAAAAAAAAGGAAATTAAAACAATGGGCCTCCCTATTGGTTACTGGGCAGCGGCCTAGTATCATGCTAGGCGGTTGTCAATAGGGAAAAAAAAATAGAAAATTAAAACAATGGGCCTCCCCTTTGGTTACTGGGCAGTGGCCGAGTATCATGCTAGGCTGCTGCATATAGGAAAAAAAAAAAAAAAAAAAAAAAAAAAAAAACAAGAAATTTGACCAATGGGCCTCCCCATTGGTTACTGGGCAGCGGCCCAGTATCATGCTGGGCCGCTGCCCATAGGAAAAAAAAAAAAAAAAAAAAAAAAAAAACTGTTAATTAAACCAATGGGCCTCCCAATTGGTTACTGGGCAGCGGCCGAGTATCATGCTAGGCCGCTGCCCATAGGAAAAAAAAAAAAGAAAAAAAAAAAGGAAATTAAAACAATGGGCCTCCCCATTGGTTACTGGGCAGCGGCCTAGTATCATGCTAGGCTGCAGCATATAGGAAAAAAAAAAAAAAAAAAAAAAAAAAACAGGAAATTAAACCAATGGGACTCCCCATTGGTTACTGGGCAGCGGCCTAGTACCATGCTAGGCGGCTGCCAATAGGAAGAAAAAAAAAGGAAATTTAACCAATGGGACTCCCCATTGGTTACTGGGCAGCGGCGTAGTATCATGCTAGGCCGCTGCCCATAGGAAAAAAAAAAAAAAAAAAAAAAACAAAAAATTAAAACAATGGGCCTCCACAATGGTTACTGGGGCAGCGGCCTAGTATCATGCTAGGCTGCTGGATATAGGGAAAAAAAAAAAAAAAAAAAAAAAAAACATGAAATTTAACCAATGGGCTTCGCCATTGGTTACTACGCAGCGGCCCAGTATCATGCTAGGCCGCTGCCCATAGGAAAAAAAAAAAGGAAATTAAAACAATGGGCCTCCCCATTGGTTACTGGGCAGCGGCCTAGTATCATGCTAGGCTGCTGCCTATTGGAAAAAAAAAAAAACAGTAAATTAAACCAATGGGCCTCCCCATTGGTTACTGGGCAGCTGCCTAGTATCATGCTAGGCGGCTGCAAATAGGAAAAATAAAAATAAAAAAAATAAAAAACAGGAAATTAAAACAATGGGCCTCCCCATTGGTTACTAGGCAGCGGCCGAGTATCACGCTAGGCCACTGCCTATAGGAAAAAAAAAAAAAGGAAATTAAACAAATGGGCCTCGCCATTGGTTACTGGGCAGCGGCCCAGTATCATGCTAGGCCGCTGCCCATAGGAAGAAAAAAAAACGAAATTAATACAACGGGCCTCCCCATTGG
Source organism: Budorcas taxicolor (assembly GCF_023091745.1). Taxonomy (NCBI): domain Eukaryota; kingdom Metazoa; phylum Chordata; class Mammalia; order Artiodactyla; family Bovidae; genus Budorcas; species Budorcas taxicolor. The sequence goes on along the minus strand of NW_026291942.1, from coordinate 25,625 downwards.
TTACTGGGCAGCGTCCTAGTATCATGTTAGGCCGCTGCCTATAGGAAAAAAAAAAAAACAAGAAACTAAACCAATGGGCCACCCCATTGGTTACTGGGCAGCGGCCTAGTATCATGCTAGGCGGCTGCCAATAGGGGAAAAAAAAAAAAAAAAAAAAAAAAACAGGAAATTAAAACAATGGGCCTCCCCATTGGTTACTAGGCAGCGGCCGAGTATCATGCTAGGCCGCTGCCTATAGGAAAAAAAAAAAAAAAAAAAAAAAAAAAACAAGAAATTTAACTAATGGGCCTCCCCATTGGTTACTGGGCAGCGGCCCAATATCATGCTGGGCTGCTGCCCAATGGAAAAAAAAAAAAAAAAAAAAAAAAACATGAAATTTAACCAATGGGCCTCCCCATTGGTTACTGGGCAGCGGCCTAGTATCATGCTAGGCGGCTGGAAATAGGAAAAAAAAAAAAAAAAAAGAAATTAAACCAATGGGCCTCCACATTGGTTACTGGGCAGCGGCCTAGTATCATGCTAGGCGGCTGCCAATAGGGAAAAAAAACATGAAATTAAAACAATGGGCCTCCCCATTGGTTACTGGGCAGCGGCCGAGTATCATGCTAGGCCGCTGCCTATAGGAAAAAAAAAAAAAAAAAAAAAAAAAAAAAAAAAAAAAAAAAAAAAAAAAAAAAAAAAAAAACATGAAGTTTAACCAATGGGACTCCCCATTGGTTACTGGGCTGCGGCCTTGTATCATGCTAGGCCGCTGCCTACAGGCAAAAAAAAAAAAAAAAAAAAAACAAGAAATTAAACCAATGGGCCCCCCCATTGGTTACTGGGCAGCGGCCTAGTATCATGCTAGGCGGCTGCCAATAGGGGAAAAAAAAAAAAAAAAGGAAATTAAAACAATGGGCCTCCCCTTTGGTTACTGGGCAGCGGCCGAGTATCATGCTAGGCCGCTGCCTATAGGAAAAAAAAAAAAAAAAAAAAAAAAAACAAGAAATTTAACCAATGGGCCTCCCCATTGGTTACTGGGCAGCGGCCCAGTATCACGCTGGGCCGCAGCCCATAGGAAAAAAAAAAAAACTGGAAATTAAACCAATGGGCCTGCCAATTAGTTACTGCAGTGGCCAAGTATCATGCTAGGCCGCTGCCTATAGGAAAAAAAAAAAAACAAGAATTAAACCAATGGGCCCCCCCATTGGTTACTGGGCAGCGGCCTAGTGTCATGCAAGGCGGCTGCCAATAGGGGGAAAAAAAAAACAATAAATTAAAACAATGGGCCTCTCCATTGGTTACTGGGCAGCGGCCGAGTATCATGGTAGGCCGCTGCCTATAGGAAAAAAAACAAAAAAAAAAAGAAATTAAACCAATGGGCCCCCCCATTGGTTACTGGGCAGCGGCCTAGTGTCATGCAAGGCGGCTGCCAATAGGAAAAAAAAAAAAAAAAGGGAAATTTAACCAATGGGACTCCCCATTGGTTACTGGGCAGCGACCTAGTATCATGCTAGGCCGCTGCCCATAGGAAAAAAAAAAAAAAAAAACTATGGGCCTCCCCAATTGTTACTGGGCAGCGGCCTAGTATCATGCTAGGCTGCTGCATATAGGAAAAAAAAAAAAACATGAAATTTAACCAATGGGCTTCCCCATTGGTTACTGGGCAGCGGCCCAGTCTCATGCTAGGCCGCTGCCCATAGGAAAAAAAAAAAAAAAAAAAAAACGGGAAATTAAAACAATGGGCCTCCCCATTGGTTACTGGGCAGCGGCCCAGTATCATGCTGGGCCGCTGCTCATAGGGAAAAAAAAAAAAAAAAAAAAAAAAAAAAAAAAAAAAAAAAACAAACAAACAGGAAATTAAACCAATGGGCCTCCCCGTTGGTTACTGGGCAGCGGCCCAGTATCATGCTACGCCGCTGCCCATAGGAAAAAAAAAAAAAAAAAAAAAAAAGGAAATTAAAACAATGGGCCTCCCTATTGGTTACTGGGCAGCGGCCTAGTATCATGCTAGGCGGTTGTCAATAGGGAAAAAAAAATAGAAAATTAAAACAATGGGCCTCCCCTTTGGTTACTGGGCAGTGGCCGAGTATCATGCTAGGCTGCTGCATATAGGAAAAAAAAAAAAAAAAAAAAAAAAAAAAAAAACAAGAAATTTGACCAATGGGCCTCCCCATTGGTTACTGGGCAGCGGCCCAGTATCATGCTGGGCCGCTGCCCATAGGAAAAAAAAAAAAAAAAAAAAAAAAAACTGTTAATTAAACCAATGGGCCTCCCAATTGGTTACTGGGCAGCGGCCGAGTATCATGCTAGGCCGCTGCCCATAGGAAAAAAAAAAAAGAAAAAAAAAAAGGAAATTAAAACAATGGGCCTCCCCATTGGTTACTGGGCAGCGGCCTAGTATCATGCTAGGCTGCAGCATATAGGAAAAAAAAAAAAAAAAAAAAAAAAAAACAGGAAATTAGACCAATGGGACTCCCCATTGGTTACTGGGCAGCGGCCTAGTACCATGCTAGGCGGCTGCCAATAGGAAGAAAAAAAAAGGAAATTTAACCAATGGGACTCCCCATTGGTTACTGGGCAGCGGCGTAGTATCATGCTAGGCCGCTGCCCATAGGAAAAAAAAAAAAAAAAAAAAAAAACAAAAAATTAAAACAATGGGCCTCCACAATGGTTACTGGGCAGCGGCCTAGTATCATGCTAGGCTGCTGGATATAGGGAAAAAAAAAAAAAAAAAAAAAAAAACATGAAATTTAACCAATGGGCTTCGCCATTGGTTACTACGCAGCGGCCCAGTATCATGCTAGGCCGCTGCCCATAGGAAAAAAAAAAAGGAAATTAAAACAATGGGCCTCCCCATTGGTTACTGGGCAGCGGCCTAGTATCATGCTAGGCTGCTGCCTATTGGAAAAAAAAAAAAAACAGTAAATTAAACCAATGGGCCTCCCCATTGGTTACTGGGCAGCTGCCTAGTATCATGCTAGGCGGCTGCAAATAGGAAAAATAAAAATAAAAAAAATAAAAAACAGGAAATTAAAACAATGGGCCTCCCCATTGGTTACTAGGCAGCGGCCGAGTATCACGCTAGGCCACTGCCTATAGGAAAAAAAAAAAAAGGAAATTAAACAAATGGGCCTCGCCATTGGTTACTGGGCAGCGGCCCAGTATCATGCTAGGCCGCTGCCCATAGGAAGAAAAAAAAAACGAAATTAAAACAACGGGCCTCCCCATTGGTTACTGGGCAGCGTCCTAGTATCATGTTAGGCCGCTGCCTATAGGAAAAAAAAAAAAACAAGAAACTAAACCAATGGGCCACCCCATTGGTTACTGGGCAGCGGCCTAGTATCATGCTAGGCGGCTGCCAATAGGGGAAAAAAAAAAAAAAAAAAAACAGGAAATTAAAACAATGGGCCTCCCCATTGGTTACTAGGCAGCGGCCGAGTATCATGCTAGGCCGCTGCCTATAGGAAAAAAAAAAAAAAAAAAAAAAAAAAACAAGAAATTTAACTAATGGGCCTCCCCATTGGTTACTGGGCAGCGGCCCCAATATCATGCTGGGCTGCTGCCCAATGGAAAAAAAAAAAAAAAAAAAAAAAACATGAAATTTAACCAATGGGCCTCCCCATTGGTTACTGGGCAGCGGCCTAGTATCATGCTAGGCGGCTGGAAATAGGAAAAAAAAAAAAAAAAAGAAATTAAACCAATGGGCCTCCACATTGGTTACTGGGCAGCGGCCTAGTATCATGCTAGGCGGCTGCCAATAGGGAAAAAAAAACATGAAATTAAAACAATGGGCCTCCCCATTGGTTACTGGGCAGCGGCCGAGTATCATGCTAGGCCGCTGCCTATAGGAAAAAAAAAAAAAAAAAAAAAAAAAAAAAAAAAAAAAAAAAAAAAAAAAAAAAAAACATGAAGTTTAACCAATGGGACTCCCCATTGGTTACTGGGCTGCGGCCTTGTATCATGCTAGGCCGCTGCCTACAGGCAAAAAAAAAAAAAAAAAAAAAAACAAGAAATTAAACCAATGGGCCCCCCCATTGGTTACTGGGCAGCGGCCTAGTATCATGCTAGGCGGCTGCCAATAGGGGAAAAAAAAAAAAAAAAGGAAATTAAAACAATGGGCCTCCCCTTTGGTTACTGGGCAGCGGCCGAGTATCATGCTAGGCCGCTGCCTATAGGAAAAAAAAAAAAAAAAAAAAAAAAACAAGAAATTTAACCAATGGGCCTCCCCATTGGTTACTGGGCAGCGGCCCAGTATCACGCTGGGCCGCAGCCCATAGGAAAAAAAAAAAAACTGGAAATTAAACCAATGGGCCTGCCAATTAGTTACTGCAGTGGCCAAGTATCATGCTAGGCCGCTGCCTATAGGAAAAAAAAAAAACAAGAAATTAAACCAATGGGCCCCCCCATTGGTTACTGGGCAGCGGCCTAGTGTCATGCAAGGCGGCTGCCAATAGGGGGAAAAAAAAAACAATAAATTAAAACAATGGGCCTCTCCATTGGTTACTGGGCAGCGGCCGAGTATCATGGTAGGCCGCTGCCTATAGGAAAAAAAACAAAAAAAAAAAGAAATTAAACCAATGGGCCCCCCCATTGGTTACTGGGCAGCGCCTAGTGTCATGCAAGGCGGCTGCCAATAGGGGGAAAAAAAAAACAATAAATTAAAACAATGGGCCTCTCCATTGGTTACTGGGCAGCGGCCGAGTATCATGGTAGGCCGCTGCCTATAGGAAAAGAAAAAAAAACAGGAAATTAAACCAATGGGCCTCCCCATTGGTTACTGGGCAGCGGCCCAGTATCATGCTGGGCCACTGCCCATAGGAAAAAAAAATGAAAAAAAAATAAAAAATAAAAAATAAAAAAACAAGAAATTAAACCAATGGGCCTCCCCATTGGTTACTGGGCAGCGGCATAGTATCATGCTAGGCCGCTGCCTATAGGAAAAAAAAAAAATAGGAAATTAAACCAATGGGCCTCCCCATTGGTTACTTGGCAGCGGCCTAGTATCATGCTAGGCCGCTGCCTATAGGAAAAAAAAAAAAAAACACTAAATTAAAACAATGGGCCTCCCCATTGGTTATTGGGCAGCGGCCGAGTATCATGCTAGGCCGCTGCCTATAGGAAAAAAAAAAAAAACAGGAAATTAAAACAATGGACCTCCCCATTGGTTACTGGTCAGCGGCCTAGTATCATGCTAGGCCGTTGCCTATAGGAAAAAAAAAAAAAAAAAAAAAAAAAAACAGGAAATTAAACCAATGGGCCTCCCCATTGGTAACTAGGCAGCGGTCTAGTATCATGCTAGGCCGCTGCCCATAGGAAAAAAAAATTATAAATTAAAACAATGGTCCTCCCCATTGGTACAGGACAACGGCCTAGTATCATGCTAGGCTGCTGCCTATAGGAAAAAAAAACAGTAAATTAAACCAATGGTCCTCCCCATTTGATACTGGGCTGCGGCCTAGTATCATGCTAGGCGGCTGCCAATAGGAAAAAAAAAAAAAAAAACAAGAAATTAAAACAATGGCCCTCTCCATTTGTTACTGGGCAGCGGCCGAGTATCATGCTAGGCCGCTGCCTATAGGAAAAAAAAAAAAAAAAAAAAAAAAAAAAAACAGGAAATTAAACCAATGGGCCTCGCCATTGGTTACTGGGCAGCGGCCCAGTATCATGCTAGGCCGCTGCCCATAGGAAAAAAAAAAAAAAGGAAATTAAAACAATGGGCCTCCCCATTGGTTACTGGGCAGCGGCCTAGTATCATGCTAGCCGCTGCCTATAGGAAAAAAAAAAAAAAAACAGGAAATTAAACCAATGGGCCTCCCCATTGGTTACTGGGCAGCGGCCTAGTATCATGCTAGGCGGCTGCAAATAGGAAAAAAAAAAAAAAAAACAGGAAATTAAACCAATGGGCCTCCCCATTGGTTACTGGGCAGCGGCCTAGTACCATGCTAGGCGACTACCAATAGGAAAAAAAAAAAAAAAAGGAAATTTAACCAATGGGACTCCCCATTGGTTACTGGGCAGCGGCCCAATATCATGCTGGGCCGCTGCCCATAGGAAAAAAAAAAAAAAAAAAAAAAAAAAAAAAAAAAAGAGGAAATTAAAACAATGGGCCTCCCCAATGGTTACTGGGCAGCGGCCGAGTATCATGCTAGGCTGCTGCATATAGGAAAAAAAAAAAAAAAAAACATGAAATTGCATATAGGAAAAAAAAAAAAAAAAACATGAAATTTAACCAATGGGCTTCCCCATTGGTTACTGGGCAGCGGCCCAGTATCATGCTGGGCCGCTGCCCATAGGAAAAAAAAAAAAAAAAAAAAAAGAGGATATTAAAACAATGGGCCTCCCCATTGGTTACTGGGCAGCGGTCCAGTATCATGCTAGGCCGTTGCCTATAGGAAAAAAAAAAACAGGAAATTAAACCAATGGGCCTCCCCATTGGTTACTGGGCAGCGGCCGAGTATCATGCTAGGCCGTTGCCTATAGGAAAAAAAAAAAAAAAAAAAAAAAAGAAAAAAAAAAAAAGAAATTTAACCAATGGGCCTCCCCATTGGTTACTGGGCAGCGGCCTAGTATCATGCTAGGCCGCTGCCTATAGGAAAAATAAAAAAAAAATAAAAAAAAAAACAGTAAATTAAACCAATGGGCCTCGCCATTGGTTACTGGGCAGCGGCCTAGTATCATGCTTGGCGGCTGCCAATAGGAAAAAAAAAAACAAAAAAACAAAATTTAAAACAATGGGCCTCTCCATTGGTTACTGGGCAGCGACCGAGTATCATGCTAGGCCGCTGCCCATAGGGAAAAAAAATAAAACAGGAAATTAAACCAATGGGCCTCCCCATTGGTTACTGGGCAGCGGCCCAGTATCATGCTGGGCCGCTGCCCATAGGGAAAAAAAAAAAAAAAAAAAAAACCGGAAATTATATCAATGGGCCTCCCCATTGGTTACTGGGCAGCGGCCTAGTATCATGCTAGGCCGCTGCCTATAGGAAAAAAAGAACAAGAAAAACAAGAAATTAAACCAATGGGCCCACCCATTGGTTACTGGGCAGCGGCCTAGTATCATGCTAGGCGGCTGCCAATAGGGAAAAAAAAAAATAGGAAATTTAACCAATGGGACTCCCCATTGGTTACTGGGCAGCGGCCTAGTATCATGCTAGGCCGCTGCCTATAGGAAAAAAAAAACAGGAAATTAAAACAATGGGTCTCCCCATTGGTTACTGGGCAGCGGCCGAGTATCATGCTAGGCCGCTGCTCATAGGAAAAAAAAAAAAAAAAAAAAAAAAAAAAAAAAAAAAAAAACAGGAAATTAAAACAATGGGCCACCCCATTGGTTACTGGGCAGCGGCCTAGTATAATGCTAGGCCGCTGCCTATAGGAAAAAAAACAAAAAAAAACAAAAAAAAAACATAACAAAACAAAAAAAAAACAGGAAATTAAACCAATGGGCCTCCCCATTGGTTACTGGGCAGCAGCCTAGTATCATGCTAGGCCGCTGCACATAGGGAAAAAAAAAAAAAAACAGTAAATTAAATCAATGGGCCTCCCCGTTGGTTACTGGGCAATGGCCTAGTATCATGCTAGGCTGCTGCCTATAGGGAAAAAAAATAGTAAATTAAACCAATGGGCCTCCGTATTGGTTACTCGGAAGCGGCCTAGTATCATGCTAGGCGGCTGCCAATAGGAAAAAAAAAAAAAAGGAAATTAAAACAATGGGCCTCCCCATTGGTTACTGGGCAGCGGCCTCGTATCATGCTAGGCCCCTGCGTATAGGAAAAATAAAAAAATAAAAAAAACAAGAAATTAAACCAATGGGCCCCCCCATTGGTTACTGGGCAGCGGCCTAGTATCATGCTAGGCGGCTGCCAATAGGGAAAAAATAATAATAATAATAACAGGAAATTAAAACAATGGGCCTCCCCATTGGTTACTGGGTAGCGGCCGAGTATCATGCTAGGCCGCTGCCTATAGGAAAAAAAAAAAAAAAAAAAGGAAATTAAAACAATGGGCCTCCCCATTGGTTACTGGGCAGCGGCCGAGTATCATGCTAGGCCGCTGCCTATAGGTAAAAAAAAAAAAAAAAAAAAAAAAAAAAAGAAAAAAAAAAAAGAGGAAATTAACCCAATGGGCCTCGCCATTGGTTACAGGGCAGCGGCCCAGTATCATGCTAGGCCGCTGCCCATAGGAAAAAAAAAAAAAAAAAGGAAATTAAAACAATGGGCCTCCCCATTGGTTACTGGGCAGCGACCTCGTATCATGCTAGGCCCCTGCGTATAGGAAAAATAAAAAAATAAAAAAAACAAGAAATTAAACCAATGGGCCCCCCCATTGGTTACTGGGCAGCGGCCTAGTATCATGCTAGGCGGCTGCCAATAGGGAAAAAATAATAATAATAATAACAGGAAATTAAAACAATGGGCCTCCCCATTGGTTACTGGGTAGCGGCCGAGTATCATGCTAGGCTGCTGCATATAGGAAAAAAAAAAAAAAAAAAAAAAAAAGGAAATTAGACCAATGGGCCTCCCCATTGGTTACTGGGTAGCGGCCTAGTATCATGCTAGGCCGCTGCAAATAGGAAAAAAAAAAACAGGAAATTAAACCAATGGGCCTCCCCATTGGTTACTGGGCAGCGGCCTAGTATCATGCAAGGCGGCTGCCAATAGGAAAAAAAAAAAAAAAGGGAAATTTAACCAATGGGACTCCCCATTGGTTACTGGGCAGCGACCTAGTATCATGCTAGGCCGCTGCCCATAGGAAAAAAAAAAAAAAAAAAAAACAATGGGCCTCCCCAATTGTTACTGGGCAGCGGCCTAGTATCATGCTAGGCTGCTGCATATAGGGGAAAAAAAAAACATGAAATTTAACCAATGGGCTTCCCCATTGGTTACTGGGCAGCTGCCCAGTCTCATGCTAGGCCGCTGCCCATAGGAAAAAAAAAAAAAAAAAAAAAAAAGGGGAAATTAAAACAATGGGCCTCCCCATTGGTTACTGGGCAGCGGCCCAGTATCATGCTGGGCCGCTGCTCATAGGGAAAAAAAAAAAAAAAAAAAAAAAAAAAAAAAAAAAACAAACAAACAGGAAATTAAACCAATGGGCCTCCCCGTTGGTTACTGGGCAGCGGCCCAGTATCATGCTACGCCGCTGCCCATAGGAAAAAAAAAAAAAAAAAGGTAATTAAAACAATGGGCCTCCCTATTGGTTACTGGGCAGCGGCCTAGTATCATGCTAGGCCGCTGCCTATAGGAAAAAAAAAACAAAAAAAACAAGAAATTAAACCAATGGGCCCACCCATTGGTTACTGGGCAGCGGCCTAGTATCATGCTAGGCGGCTGCCAATAGGGAAAAAAAAAAAAAAAAAAAGGAAATTTAACCAATGGGACTCCCCATTGGTTACTGGGCAGCGGCCTAGTATCATGCTAGGCCGCTGCCCATAGGAAAAAAAAAAAAAAACAGGAAATTAAAACAGTGGGCCTCCCCATTGGTTACTGGGCAGCAGCCTAGTATCATGCTAGGCTGCTGCATATAGGAAAAAAAAAAAAAAAAAAAAAAACAGGAAATTAGACCAATGGGCCTCCCCATTGGTTACTGGGCAGCGGCCCAGTCTCATGCTAGGCCGCTGCCGATAGGAAAAAAAAAAAAAAAAAAAAAAAACGGGAAATTAAAACAATGGGCCTCCCCATTGGTTACTGGGCAGCGGCCCAGTATCATGCTGGGCCGCTGCTCATAGGGAAAAAAAAAAAAAAAAAAAAAAAAAAAAAAAAAAAAAACAAACAGGAAATTAAACCAATGGGCCTCCCCGTTGGTTACTGGGCAGCGGCACAGTATCATGCTACGCCGCTGCCCATAGGAAAAAAAAAAAAAAAAAAAAAAAAAAAAAAAGGAAATTAAAACAATGGGCCTCCCTATTGGTTACTGGGCAGCGGCCTAGTATCATGCTAGGCCGCTGCCTATAGGAAAAAAGAAAACAAAAAAAACAAGAAATTAAACCAATGGGCCCACCCATTGGTTACTGGGCAGCGGCCTAGTATCATGCTTGGCGGTTGTCAATAGGGAAAAAAAAACAGGAAATTAAAACAATGGGCCTCCCCATTGGTTACTGGGCAGCGGCCGAGTATCATGCTAGGCTGCTGCATATAGGAAAAAAAAAAAAAAAAAAAAAAAAAAAAAAAAAAAACAAGAAATTTAACCAATGGGCCTCCCCATTGGTTACTGGGCAGCGGCCCAATATCATGCTGAGCCGCTGCCCATAGGTTAAAAAAAAACAAAAAAACAAAAAAAAAAACAGGAAATTAAACCAATGGGCCTCCCCATTGGTTACTGGGCAGCGGCCTAGTATCATGCTAGGCCGCTGCCCATAGGGAAAAAAAAAAAAAAAAAAAACAGTAAATTAAAACAATGGGCCTCCCCATTGGTTACTGGGCAGCGGCCTAGTATCATGCTAGGCTGCTGCCTATAGGGAAAAAAAAAACAGAAAATTAAACCAATGGGCCTCCCCATTGGTTACTGGGCAGCGGCCTAGTATCATGATAGGCGGCTTCCAATAGCAAAAAAAAAAAAAAACAAGAAATTAAAACAATGGGCCTCTCCATTGGTTACTGGGCAGCGGCCGAGTATCATGCTAGGTCGCTGCCTCTAGGAAAAAAAAAAAAAAAAAACAGGAAATTAAACCAATGGGCCTCGCCATTTGTTACTGGGCAGCGGCCCAGTATCATGCTTGGCTGCTGCCCATAGGAAAAAAAAAAAGGAAATTAAAACAATAGGCCTCCCCATTGGTTACTGGGCAGCGGCCTAGTATCATGCTAGGCCGCTGCCTATAGGAAAAAAAAAAAAAAAAAACAACAACAAATTTAACCAATGGGCCTCCCCATTGGTTACTGGGCAGCGGCCGAGTATCATGCTAGGCCGCTGCCTATAAGAAAAAAAAAAAAAAAAAAAAAACAACAAATTTAACCAATGGGCCTCCCCATTGGTTACTGGGCAGCGGCCCAGTATCATGTTGGGCCGCTGCCCATAGGAAAAAAAAAAAAAAAAACTGGAAATTAAACCAATGGGCCTCCCAATTGGTTACTGGGCAGCGGCCGAGTATCAAGCTAGGCCGCTGCCTATAGGAAAAAAAAAACATGAAATTTAACCAATGGGCCTCCCCATTGGTTACTGGGCAGCGGCCTAGTATAATGCTAGGCGGCTGGAAATTGGAAAAAAAAAAAAAAAAAAGGAAATTAAAACAATGGGCCTCCCCATTGGTTACTTGGCAGCGGCCGAGTATCATGCTAGGCCGCTGCCTATAGGAAAAAAAAAAAAAAAAAGGAAATTTAACCAATGGGACTCCCCATTGGTTACTGGGCAGCGGCCTAGTATCATGCTAGGCCGCTGCCCATAGGAAAAAAAAAAAAAAAAAAGGAAATTTAACCAATGGGACTCCCCATTGGTTACTGGGCAGCGGCCTAGTATCATGCTAGGTCGCTGCCCATAGGAAAAAAAAAAAAAAAAAGGAAATTTAACCAATGGGACTCCCCATTGGTTACTGGGCAGCGGCCTAGTATCATGCTAGGTCGCTGCCCATAGGAAAAAAAAAAAGAAAAAAAAAAAATAAAAAAATAGGAAATTAAAACAATGGTCCTTCCTATTGGTTACTGGGCAGCGGCCTAGTATCATGCTCGGCCGCCGCCTATGGGAAAAAAAAAAAAAAAAAAAAAAAAAACAAGAAATTAAACCAATGGGCCTCCACATTGGTTACTGGGCAGCGGCCTAGTATCTTGCTAGGCGGCTGGAAATAGGAAAAAAAAAATAGGAAATTAAACCAATGGGCCTCCCCATTGGTTACTGGGCAGCGGCCTAGTATCATGCTAGGCGGCTGCCAATAGGGAAAAAAAAAAAAAAAACAGGAAATTAAAACAATGGGCCTCCCCATTGGTTACTGGGCAGCGGCCGAGTATCATGCTAGGCCGCTGCCTATAGGAAAAAAAAAAAAAAAAAACAGGAAATTAAACCAATAGGCCTCCCCATTGGTTACTGGGCAGCGTCCGAGTATCATGCTAGGCTGCTGCATATAGGAAAAAAAAAAAAAAAAAAAAAAAAAAAAAAAAAAAAAAAAACAAGAAATTTAACCAATGGGCCTCCCCATTGGTTTCTGGGCAGCGGCCCAGTATCATGCTGGGCCGCTGCCCATAGGAAAAAAAAAAAAAAAAAAAAACTGTTAATTAAACCAATGGGCCTCCCAATTGGTTACTGGGCAGCGGCCGAGTATCATGCTAGGCCGCTGCCCATAGGAAAAAAAAAAAAAGAAAAAAAAAAGGAAATTAAAACAATGGGCCTCCCCATTGGTTACTGGGTAGCGGCCTAGTATCATGCTAGGCTGCTGCATATAGGAAAAAAAAATAAAAATAAAAACAGGAAATTAATCCAATGGGACTCCCCATTGGTTACTGGGCAGCGGCCTAGTACCATGCTAGGCGGCTGCCAATAGGAAGAAAAAAAAAAGGAAATTTAACCAATGGGACTCCCCATTGGTTACTGGGCAGCGGCGTAGTATCATGCTAGGCCGCTGCCCATAGGAAAAAAAAAAAAAAAAAAAACAAAAAATTAAAACAATGGGCCTCCACAATGGTTACTGGGCTGCGGCCTAGTATCATGCTAGGCTGCTGCATATAGGAAAAAAAAAAAAAAAAAAATACTTGAAATTTAACCAATGGGCTTCGCCATTGGTTACTACGCAGCGGCCCAGTATCTTGCTAGGCCGCTGCCCATAGGAAAAAAAAAAAGGAAATTAAAACAATGGGCCTCCCCATTGGTTACTGGGCAGCGGCCTAGTATCATGCTAGGCCGCTGCCTATAGGAAAAAAACAAAAAACAAAAAAACAAGAAATTAAACGAATTGGCCTCCCCATTGGTTACTGGGCAGCGGCCTAGTATCATGCTAGGCGGCTGCCAATAGGGGGAAAAAAAAAAAAAAAACAGGAAATTAAAACAATGGGCCTCCCCATTGGTTACTGGGCAGCAGCCGAGTATCATGCTGGGCCGCTGCCCATTGGGAAAAAAAAAAAAAAGGAAATTATATCAATGGGCCTCCCCATTGGTTACTGGGCAGCGGCCTAGTATCATGCTAGGCCGCTGCCTATAGGAAAAAAAAAAAAAAAAACAGGAAATTAAAACAATGGGCCTCCCCATTGGTTACGGGGCAGCGGCCGAGTATCATGCTAGGCCGCTGCTTATAGGAAAAAAAAAAAAAGAAAAAAAAAACAGTAAATTAAAACAATGGGCCTCCCATTGGTTACTGGGCAGCGGCCTAGTATAATGCTAGGCCGCTGCCTATAGGAAAAAAAAAACAAAAAAAAAACAAAAAAAAAAAAAAAAAACAGGAAATTAAACCAATGGGCCTCCCCATTGGTTACTGGGCAGCGGCCTAGTATCATGCTAGGCCGCTGCCCATAGGGAAAAAAAAAATAGTAAATTAAAACAATGGGCCTCGCCATTGGTTACTGGGCAGCGGCCTAGTATCATGCTAGGCTGCTGCCTATATGGAAAAAAAAACAGTAAATTAAACCAATGGGCCTCCCCATTGGTTACTGGGCAGCGGCCTAGTATCATGATAGGCGGCTGCCAATAGGAAAAAAAAAAAAACAAGAAATTAAAACAATGGGCCTCCCCATTGGTTACTGGGCAGCGGCCGAGTATCATGCTGGGCCGCTGCCCTTAGGAAAAAAAAAAAAAAAAACAAGAAATTTATCCAATGGTCCTCCCCATTGGTTACTGGGCAGCGGCCGAGTATCATGCTGGGCCGCTGCCCATAGGGAAAAAAAAAAAAAAAAAAAAAAGGAAATTATATCAATGGGCCTCCCCATTGGTTACTGGGCAGCGCCCTAGTATCATGCTAGGCCGCTGCCTATAGGAAAAAAAAAAAAAAACAGGAAATTAAAACAATGGGCCTCCCTATTGGTTACGGGGCAGCGGCCGAGTATCATGCTAGGCCGCTGCTTATAGGAAAAAAAAAAAAAAAAAAAAAACATGAAATTAAAACAATGGGCCTCCCCATTGGTTACTGGGCAGCGGCCTAGTATAATGCTAGGCCGCTGCCTATAGGAAAAAAAAACAAAAAAAAAACAAAAAAAAATAGGAAATTAAACCAATGGGCCTCCCCATTGGTTACTGGGCAGCGGCCTAGTATCATGCTAGGCCGCTGCCCATAGGGAAAAAAAAAAAAAAAAAAAACATTAAATTAAAACAATGGGCCTCCCCATTGGTTACTGGGCAGCGGCCTAGTATCATGCTAGGCTGCTACCTATAGGGAAAAAAAAACAGTAAATTAAACCAATGGGCCTCCCCATTGGTTACTGGGCAGCGGCCTAGTATCATGATAGGCGGCTGCCAATAGCAAAAAAAAAAAAAAACAAGAAATTAAAACAATGGGCCTCTCCATTGGTTACTGGGCAGCGGCCGAGTATCATGCTAGGCCGCTGCCTCTAGGAAAAAAAAAAAAAAAACAGGAAATTAAACCAATGGGCCTCGCCATTGGTTACTGGGCAGCGGCCCAGTATCATGCTAGGCCGCTGCCCATAGGAAAAAAAAAAAAAGGAAATTAAAACAATGGGCCTCCCCATTGGTTACTGGGCAGCGGCCTAGTATCATGCTAGGCCGCTGCCTATAGGGAAAAAAAAAAAAAAAAACAACAACAAATTTAACCAATGGGCCTCCCCATTGGTTACTGGGCAGCGGCCGAGTATCATGCTAGGCCGCTGCCTATAAGAAAAAAAAAAAAAAAAAAAACAACAAATTTAACCAATGGGCCTCCCCATTGGTTACTGGGCAGCGGCCCAGTATCATGTTGGGCCGCTGCCCATAGGAAAAAAAAAAAAAAAAACTGGAAATTAAACCAATGGGCCTCCCAATTGGTTACTGGGCAGCGGCCGAGTATCATGCTAGGCCGCTGCCTATAGGAAAAAAAAAAAACATGAAATTTAACCAATGGGCCTCCCCAGTGGTTACTGGGCAGCGGCCTAGTATAATGCTAGGCGGCTGGAAATTGGAAAAAAAAAAAAAAAAAACAGGAAATTAAAACAATGGGCCTCCCCATTGGTTACTTGGCAGCGGCCGAGTATCATGCTAGGCCGCTGCCTATAGGAAAAAAAAAAAAAAAAAAAAAAAAAAAAAAGGAAATTTAACCAATCGGCCTCCCCATTGGTTACTGGGCAGCGGCCTAGTATCATGCTAGGCCGCTGCCCATAGGAAAAAAAAAAAAAAAGGAAATTTAACCAATGGGACTCCCCATTGGTTACTGGGCAGCGGCCTAGTATCATGCTAGGTCGCTGCCCATAGGAAAAAAAAAAAGAAAAAAAAAATAAAAAAATAGGAAATTAAAACAATGGTCCTTCCCATTGGTTACTGGGCAGCGGCCTAGTATCATGCTCGGCCGCTGCCTATGGGAAAAAAAAAAAAAAAAAAAAAACAAGAAATTAAACCAATGGGCCTCCACATTGGTTACTGGGCAGCGGCCTAGTATCATGCTAGGCGGCTGGAAATAGGAAAAAAAAAACAGGAAATTAAAACAATGGGCCTCCCCATTGGTTACTGGGCAGCGGCCGAGTATCATGCTAGGCCGCTGCCAATAGGGAAAAAAAAAAAAAACAGGAAATTAAAACAATGGGCCTCCCCATTGGTTACTGGGCAGCGGCCGAGTATCATGCTAGGCCGCTGCCTATAGGAAAAAAAAAAAAAAATAGGAAATTAAACCAATAGGCCTCCCCATTGGTTACTGGGCAGCGTCCGAGTATCATGCTAGGCTGCTGCATATAGGAAAAAAAAAAAAAAAAAAAAAAAAAAAAAAAAAAAAAAAAAAACAAGAAATTTAACCAATGGGCCTCCCCATTGGTTACTGGGCAGCGGCCCAGTATCATGCTGGGCCGCTGCCCATAGGAAAAAAAAAAAAAAAAAAAAAAAACTGTTTATTAAACCAATGGGCCTCCCAATTGGTTACTGGGCAGCGGCCGAGTATCATGCTAGGCCGCTGCCCATAGGAAAAAAAAAAAAAAGAAAAAAAAAAGGAAATTAAAACAATGGGCCTCCCCATTGGTTTCTGGGTAGCGGCCTAGTATCATGCTAGGCTGCTGCATATAGGAAAAAAAAAAAAAAAAAAAAACAGGAAATTAAACCAATGGGACTCCCTATTGGTTACTGGGCAGCGGCCTAGTACCATGCTAGGCGGCTGCCAATAGGGAGAAAAAAAAAAAGGAAATTTAACCAATGGGACTCCCCATTGGTTACTGGGCAGCGGCGTAGTATCATGCTAGGCCGCTGCCCATAGGAAAAAAAAAAAAAAAAAACAAACAAAAAATTAAAACAATGGGCCTCCACAATGGTTACTGGGCTGCGGCCTAGTATCATGCTAGGCTGCTGCATATAGGAAAAAAAAAAAAAAAAAAAAAAAAAAAAAAAAAAAACATGAAATTTAACCAATGGGCTTCGCCATTGGTTACTACGCAGCGGCCCAGTATCATGCTAGGCCGCTGCCCATAGGAAAAAAAAAGGAAATTAAAACAATGGGCCTCCCCATTGGTAACTGGGCAGCGGCCTAGTATCATGCTAGGCCGCTGCCTATAGGAAAAAAAAAAAAAAAAAAACAATAAATTAAACGAATTGGCCTCCCCATTGGTTACTGGGCAGCGGCCTAGTATCATGCTAGGCGGCTGCCAATAGGGGGAAAAAAAAAAAAAAAACAGGAAATTAAAACAATGGGCCCCCCCATTGGTTACTGGGCAGCAGCCGAGTATCATGCTGGGCCGCTGCCCATAGGGAAAAAAAAAAAAAAAGGAAATTATATCAATGGGCCTCCCCATTGGTTACTGGGCAGCGGCCTAGTATCATGCTAGGCCGCTGCCTATAGGAAAAAAAAAAAAAAAAAAAAAACAGGAAATTAAAACAATGGGCCTCCCCATTGGTTACGGGGCAGCGGCCGAGTATCATGCTAGGCCGCTGCTTATAGGAAAAAAAAAAAAAAGAAAAAAAAAACAGTAAATTAAAACAATGGGCCTCCCCATTGGTTACTGGGCAGCGGCCTAGTATAATGCTAGGCCGCTGCCTATAGGAAAAAAAAAACAAAAAAAAAACAAAAAAAAAAAAAAAACAGGAAATTAAACCAATGGGCCTCCCCATTGGTTACTGGGCAGCGGCCTAGTATCATGCTAGGCCGCTGCCCATAGGGAAAAAAAATAGTAAATTAAAACAATGGGCCTCTCCATTGGTTACTGGGCAGCGGCCTAGTATCATGCTAGGCTGCTGCCTATAGGGAAAAAAAAAACAGTAAATTAAACCAATGGGCCTCCCCATTGGTTACTGGGCAGCGGCCAAGTATCATGATAGGCGGCTGCCAATAGGAAAAAAAAAAAAAACAAGAAATTAAAACAATGGGCCTCCCCATTGGTTACTGGGCAGCGGCCGAGTATCATGCTGGGCCGCTGCCCTTAGGAAAAAAAAAAAAAAAAAAAAAAAAAACAAGAAATTTAACCAATGGTCCTCCCCATTGGTTACTGGGCAGCGGCCGAGTATCATGCTGGGCCGCTGCCCATAGGGAAAAAAAAAAAAAAAAAAAAAGGAAATTATATCAATGGGCCTCCCCATTGGTTATTGGGCAGCGGCCTAGTATCATGCTAGGCCGCTGCCTATAGGAAAAAAAAAAAAAAACAGGAAATTAAAACAATGGGCCTCCCCATTGGTTACGGGGCAGCGGCCGAGTATCATGCTAGGCCGCTGCTTATAGGAAAAAAAAAAAAAAAAAAAAACATGAAATTAAAACAATGGGCCTCCCCATTGGTTACTGGGCAGCGGCCTAGTATAATGCTAGGCCGCTGCCTATAGGAAAAAAAAACAAAAAAAAAACAAAAAAAAAACAGGAAATTAAACCAATGGGCCTCCCCATTGGTTACTGGGCAGCGGCCTAGTATCATGCTAGGTCGCTGCCCATAGGGAAAAAAAAAAAAAAAAAAAAAACAGTAAATTAAAACAATGGGCCTCCCCATTGGTTACTGGGCAGCGGCCTAGTATCATGCTAGGCTGCTACCTATAGGGAAAAAAAAACAGTAAATTAAACCAATGGGTCTCCCCATTGGTTACTGGGCAGCGGCCTAGTATCATGATAGGCGGCTGCCAATAGGAAAAAAAAAAAACAAGAAATTAAAACAATGGGCCTCTCCATTGGTTACTGGGCAGCGGCCGAGTATCATGCTAGGCCGCTGCCTCTAGGAAAAAAAAAAAAACAAACAGGAAATTAAACCAATGGGCCTCGCCATTTGTTACTGGGCAGCGGCCTAGTATCATGCTAGGCCGCTGCCTATAGGAAAAAAAAAAAACAAAAAAAACAACAAATTTAACCAATGGGCCTCCCCATTGGTTACTGGGCAGCGGCCGAGTATCATGCTAGGCCGCTGCCTATAAGAAAAAAAAAAAAAAAAAAAAACAACAAATTTAACCAATGGGCCTTCCCATTGGTTACTGGGCAGCGGCCCAGTATCATGTTGGGCCGCTGCCCATAGGAAAAAAAAAAAAAAAAACTGGAAATTAAACCAATGGGCCTCCCAATTGGTTACTGGGCAGCGGCCGAGTATCATGCTAGGCCGCTGCCTATAGGAAAAAAAAAACATGAAATTTAACCAATGGGCCTCCCCATTGGTTACTGGGCAGCGGCCTAGTATAATGCTAGGCGGCTGGAAATTGGAAAAAAAAAAAAAAAAAAAAACAGGAAATTAAAACAATGGGCCTCCCCATTGGTTACTTGGCAGCGGCCGAGTATCATGCTAGGCCGCTGCCTATAGGGAAAAAAAAAAAAAAAAAAAAAAAAGGAAATTTAACCAATCGGCCTCCCCATTGGTTACTGGGCAGCGGCCTAGTATCATGCTAGGCCGCTGCCCATAGGAAAAAAAAAAAAAAGGAAATTTAACCAATGGGACTCCCCATTGGTTACTGGGCAGCGGCCTAGTATCATGCTAGGCGACTGCAAATAGGAAAAAAAAAAAAAAGGAAATTTAACCAATGGGACTCCCCATTGGTTACTGGGCAGCGACCTATTATCATGCTAGGCCGCTGCCCATAGGAAAAAAAAAAAAAAAAGGAAATTAAAACAATGGACCTCCCCATTGGTTACTGGGCAGCGGCTAGTATCATGCTAGGCTGCTGCATATAGGAAAAAAAAAATAATAAAACAGGAAATTAAACAAATGGGCCTCCCCATTGGTTACTGGGCAGCGGCCTAGTATCATGCTAGGCCGCTGCCCATAGGAAAAAAAAAAAAATTAAACCAATGGGCCTCCCCATTGGTTACTGGGCAGCGGCCTAGTATCATACAAGTCCGCTGCCCATAGGAAAAAAAAAAGGAAATTTAACCAATGGGACTCCCCATTGGTTACTGGGCAGTGGCCTAGTATCATGCTAGGCCGCTGCCGATAGGAAAAAAAAAAAAAAAACAAGAAATTAAAACAATGGGCCTCCCCATTGGTTACTGGGCAGCGGCCTAGTATCATGCTAGGCTGCTGCATATAAGAAAAAAAAAAAAAAAAAAAAAAAAACAGGAAATTAAACCAATGGGCCTCACTATTGGTTACTGGGCAGCGTCCTAGTATCATGCTAGGCGGCTGCAAATAAGAAAAAAAAAAAAAAGGAAATTAAACCAATGGGCCTCCCATTGGTTACTGGGCAGGGGCCTAGTATCATGCTTGGCGGCTGCCAATAGGAAAAAAAAAAGGAAATTTAACCAATGGGACTCCCCATTGGTTACTGGGCAGCGGCCTAGTATCATGCTAGGCCGCTGCCCATAGGAAAAAAAAAAAAAAAAAAAAAAAAAAATAGGAAATTAAAACAATGGGCCTCCCCAATGGTTACTAGGCAGAGGCCTAATATCATGCTACGCTGCTGCATATAGGAAAAAAAAAAACATGAAATTTAACCAATGGGCTTCCCCATTGGTTACTGGGCAGCGGCCCAGTATCATGCTGGGCCGCTGCCGATAGGAAAAAAAAAAAAACACGAAATTAAAACAATGGGCCTCCCCATTGGTTACTGGGCAGCGGCCCAGTATCATGCTGGGCCGCTGCCCATAGGAAAAAAAAAAAAAAAACAGGAAATTAAACCAATGGGCCTCCCCATTGGTTACTGGGCAGCGGCCCAGTACCATGCTAGGCCGCTGCCCATAGGAAAAAAAAAAAAAAAAAGGAAATTAAAACAATGGGCCTCCGCATTGGTTACTGGGCAGCGGCCTATAATCATTCTAGGACGCTGCCTATAGCAAAAAAAAAAAAAAATACAAGAAATTACACCAATGGGCCCCCCCATTGGTTACTGGGCAGCGGCCTAGTATCTTGCTAGGCGGCTGCCAATAGGGAAAAAAAAAAAAAAAAAAAAAAAAAGGTAATTAAAACAATTGGCCTCCCCATTGGTTATTGGGCAGTGGCCGAGTATCATGCTAGGCCGCTGCCTATAGGAAAAAAAAAAAAAAAAAAAAAAAAACAAGAAATTTAACCAATGGGCCTCCCCATTGGTTACTGGGCAGCGGCCCAGTATCATGCTGGGCCGCTGCCCATAGGAAAAAAAAAAAAACTGGAAATTAAACCAATGGTCCTCCCAATTGGTTACTTGGCAGCGGCCGAGTATCATGCTAGGCCGCTGCCTATAGGAAAAAAAAAAAAAAACAAGAAATTTAACCAATGGGCCTCACCATTGGTTACTGGGCAGCGGCCCAGTATCATGCTGGGCCGCTGCCCATAGGAAAAAAAAAAAAACATGAAATTTAACCAATGGGCCTCCCCATTGGTTACTGGGCAGCGGCCTAGTATCATGCTAGGCGGCTGGAAATAGGAAAGAAAAAATAATAAAATAAAATAAAAAGGAAATTAAACCAATGGGCCTCCCCATTGGTTACTGGGCAGCGGCCTAGTATCATGATAGGCGGCTGCCAATAGGGAAAAAAAAAAAAAAAAAAAGGAAATTAAAACAATGGGCCTCCCCATTGGTTACTGGGCAGCGGCCGAGTATCATGCTAGGCCGCTGCCTATAGGAAAAAAAAAAAAAAAAAAAAAAAAAAAAAATAGGAAATTAAACCAATGGGCCTCCCCATTGGTTACTGGGCAGCGGCCTAGTATCATGCTAGGCCGCTGGCCATTGGGAAAAAAAAAAGGATATTTAACCAATGGGACTCCCCATTGGTTACTGGG
Source organism: Budorcas taxicolor (assembly GCF_023091745.1). Lineage (NCBI taxonomy): Eukaryota > Metazoa > Chordata > Mammalia > Artiodactyla > Bovidae > Budorcas > Budorcas taxicolor. The sequence continues at coordinate 4,458 of NW_026291942.1, read as the reverse complement.
CAGCGGCCTAGTATCATGCTAGGCCGCTGCCAATAGGAAAAAAAAAAAAAAAAAAAAAAACAGGAAATTAAAACAATGGGCCTCGCCATTGGTTACTGGGCAGCGGCCTACTATCATGCTAGGCCGCTGCCTATAGGGAAAAAAAAAAAAAAAAGGAAATTAAAACAATGGGCCTCCCCATTGGTTACTTGGCAGCGGCCTAGTATCATGCTAGGCTGCTGCATATAGGAAAAAAAAAAAAAAAAAAAAAAAAAAAAAAAAAAAAAAAAAAAAAAAAACAGGAAATTAAACAAATGGGCCTCCCCATTGGTTACTGGGGAGCAGCCTAGTATCATGCTAGGCAGCTGCAAATAGGAAAAAAAAAAAAAAAAACACGAAATTAAACCAATGGGCCTACCCATTGGTTACTGGGCAGCGGCCTAGTATCATGCTAGGCGGCTGCCAAAAGGAAAAAAAAAAGAAAAAAAAAAAGGAAATTTAACCAATGGGACTCCCCATTGGTTACTGGGCAGCGGCCTAGTATCATGCTAGGCCGCTGCCCATAAGAAAAAAAAAATAATAAAATAAAAAAAAAAATAAAAAAAAACAGGAAATTAAAACAATGGGTCTCCCCATTGGTTACTGGGCAGCGGCCCATTATCATGCTGGGCCGCTGCCCATAGGAAAAAAAAAAAAGGAAATTAAGCCAATGGGCCTCCCCATTGGTTACTGGGGAGCGGCCCAGTATCATGCAAGGCCGCTGCCCATTGGAAAAAAAAAAAAAAAAAAAAAGGAAATTAAAACAATAGGCCTCCACATTGGTTACTGGGCAGCGGCCTAGTATCTTGCTAGGCCGCTGCCTATAGGAAAAAAAAAAAAAAAAACAAGAAATTAAACCAATGGGCCCCCCAATTGGTTACTGGGCAGCGGCCTAGTATCATGCTAGGCGGCTGCCAATAGGGGAAAAAAAAAAAAAAAAAGGAAATTAAAACAATGGGCCTCCCCATTGGTTACTGGGCAGCGGCCGAGTATCATGCTAGGCCGCTGCCAATAGAGAAAAAAAAAAAAAAAAAAAAAAAAAAAAAAAAAAAAAAAAAAAAAAAAAAAAAAAAAAAACAGAAAATGAAACCAATGGGCCTCCCCATTGGTTACTGGGCAGCGGCCTAGTATCATGCTAGGCCGCTGCCCATAGGAAAAAAATAATAATAAAAAAAAATAGGAAATTTAACCAATGGGACTCCGCATTGGTTACTGGGCAGCGGCCTAGTATCATGCTAGGCCGCTGCCCATAGGAAAAAAAAAAATAGGAAATTAAAACAATGGGCCTCCCCATTGGTTACTGGGCAGCGGCCTAGTATCATGCTAGGCCGCTGCCTATAGGAAAAAAAAAAAAAAACAAGAAATTAAACCAATGGGCCTCCCCATTGGTTACTGGGCAGCAGCCCAGTATCATGCTGGGCCGCTGCCCATAGGAAAAAAAAAAAAAAAAAAAAACTGGAAATTAAACCAATGGGCCTCCCCATTGGTTACTGGGCAGCGGCCTAGTATCATGCTAGGCCGCTGCATATAGGAAAAAAAAATAGTAAATTAAACCAATGGGCCTCCCCATTGGTTACTGGGCAGCGGCCTAGTATCATGCTAGGCGGCTGCCAATAGGAAAAAAAAAAAAAAGAAATTAAAATAGTGGGCCTCTCCATTGGTTACTGGGCAGCGGCCGAGTATCATGCTAGGCCGCTGCCTATAGGAAAAAAAAAAAAACAGGAAATTAAACCAATGGGCCTCCCCATTGGTTACTGGGCAGCGGCCCAGTATCATGCTGTGCCGCTGCCCATAGGAAAAAAAAAAAAAAGGAAATTAAACCAATGGGCCTCCCCATTGGTTACTGGGCAGCGGCCTAGTATCATGCTAGGCCGCTGCCTATAGGAAAAAAATAAAATAAAATAAAAATAAAAAAAGGAAATTAAAACAATGGGCCTCCCCATTGGTTACTGGGCAGCGGCCGAGTATCATGCTAGGCCGCTGCCTATATGAAAAAAAAAAAAAAAATGGAAATTGAAACAATGGGCCTCCCCATTGGTTACTGGGCAGCGGCCTAGTATCATGCTAGGCTGCTGCATATAGGAAAAAAAAAAAAAGGAAATTAAACCAGTGGGCCTCCCCATTGGTTACTGGGCAGCGGCCTAGTATCATGCTAGGCCGCTGCCCATAGGAAAAAAAAAAAAAGGAAATTAAACCAATGGGCCTCCCCATTGGTTACTGGGCAGCGGCCTAGTATCATGCAAGGCCGCTGCCCATAGGAAAAAAAAATGGAAATTTAACCAATGGGACTCCCATTGGTTACTGGTCAGCGGCCTAGTATCATGCTAGGCCGCTGCCCATAGGAAAAAAAAAAAACAGGAAATTAAACCAATGGGCCTCTCCATTGGTTCTGGGCAGCGGCCTAGTATCATGCTAGGCGGCTGCAAATAGGAAAAAAAAAAAAAAAAAAAAAACAGGAAATTAAACCAATGGGCCTACCCATTGTTTACTGGGCAGCGGCCTAGTATCATGCTAGGCGGCTGCCAATAGGAAAAAAAAAGAAAAAAAAAAGGAAATTTAACCAATGGGACTCCCCATTGGTTGCTGGGCAGCGGCCTAGTATCATGCTAGGCCGCTGCCCATAGGAAAAAAAAAAAAAAAAAAAAAAAAAAAAACAGGAAATTAAAATAATGGGCCTCCCCAATGGTTACTGGGTAGCGGCCTAGTATCATGCTAGGCTGCTGCATATAGGAAAAAAAAAAAAAAAAAAAAAAAAAAAAAAAAAAAAAAAAAAAAAAAAAAAAAAAAAAAAAAAAACATGAAATTTAACCAATGGGCTTCCCCATTGGTTACTGGGCAGCGGGCCAGTATCCTGCTGGACCGCTGCCGATAGGAAAAAAAAAAAAAAACAGGAAATTAAAACAATGGGCCTCCCCATTGGTTACTGGGCAGCGGCCCAGTATCATGCTGGGCCGCTGCCCATAGGAAAAAAAAAAAAAAAAAAAAGGAAATTAAGCCAATGGGCCTCCCCATTGGTTACTGGGGAGCGGCCCAATATCATGCTAGGCCGCTACCCATTGGAAAAAAAAAAAGTAAATTAAAACAATGGGCCTCCCCATTGGTTACTGGGCAGCGGCCTAGTATCATGCTAGGCCGCTACCTATAAGAAAAAAAAAGAAAAAAAAACAAGAAATTAAACCAATGGGCCCCCCCATTGGTTACTGGGCAGCAGCCTAGTATCATGCTAGGCGGCTGCCAATAGGGGAAAAAAAAAAAAAAAAAAAAAAAAGGAAATTAAAACAATGGGTCTCCCCATTGGTTACTGGACAGCGGCCGAGTATCATGCTAGGCCGCTGCCCATAGGAAAAAAATAATAAAAAAAAAAAAGGAAATTTAACCAATGGGACTCCCCATTGGTTACTGGGCAGCGGCCTAGTATCATGCTAGGCCGCTGCCCATAGGAAAAAAAAATAAATAAATAAAACAGGAAATTAAAACAATGGGCCTCCCCATTGGTTACTGGGCAGCGGCCTAGTATCATGCTAGGCTGCTGCATATAGGAAAAAAAATGGAAATTAAACCAAAGGGCCTCCCCATTGGTTACTGGGCAGCGGCCTAGTATCATGCAAGGCCGCTGCCAATAGAGAAAAAAAAAATAAATAAAAAAAAATAATAAAAAAACAGAAAATTAAACCAATGGGCCTCCCCATTGGTTACTGGGCAGCGGCCTAGTATCATGCTGGGCCGCTGCCCATAGGAAAAAAAAAAAAAAAAAAAAAAAAGGAAATTTAACCAATGGGACTCTCCATTGGTTACTGGGCAGCGGCCTAGTATCATGCTAGGCCGCTGCCCATAGGAAAAAAAAAAAAAATAAATAAAACAGGAAATTAAAACAATGGGCCTCCCCATTGGTTACTGGGCAGCGGCCTAGTATCATGCTAGGCTGCTGCATATAGGAAAAAAAAATGGAAATTAAACCAAAGGGCCTCCCCATTGGTTACTGGGCAGCGGCCTAGTGTCATGCAAGGCCGCTGCCCATAGGAAAAAAAAAACAAAAAAAAAAAAAACAGGAAATTAAAACAATGGGCCTCCCCATTGGTTACTGTGCAGCGGCCTAGTATAATGCTAGGCTGCTGCATATAGGAAAAAAAAAAAAACAGGAAATTAAACCAATGGGCCTCCCCATTGGTTACTGGGCAGCGGCCCAGTATCATGCTGGGCCACTGCCCATAGGAAAAAAAAAAAAAAAAAGGAAATTAAGCCAATGGGCCACCCCATTGGTTACTGGGGAGCGGCCCGGTATCATGCTAGGTCGCTGCCCATTGGAAAAAAAAAAAAAAAGAAAATTAAAACAATGGGCCTCCCATTGGTTACTGGGCAGCGGCATAGTATCATGCTAGGCCGCTGCCTATAGGAAAAAAAAAAAAAAAAACAAGAAATTAAACCAATGGGCCACCCCAT
>NW_026291941.1:12500-27131 GCF_023091745.1 Budorcas taxicolor | reverse complement strand
TTTCAGACCCCTCTCTATTGACCTTTAAGTCGACCATCAGTGTGTTCTCCTTCTCACTGCGTCAAAGCCCCTGCTCCCATCAGAACCTCACTGAGATCTGCGATTTCCACCCAGTGGACAGAGTCATCACACGCTTAGCTCCACCCAGCTCGTCACACAACAGCGTGGACGGGCACGTGCGTGGGTGGGTGCGTGGACGCGTGCGTGCGTGGGCGCGTGGGCAGGTGGGTGGGTGGGTGCGTGGCTGGGTGCCTGCGTGCGTGCGTGCGTACGTGCGTGCATGCGTGGGTGGGTGCGTCCGTGCGTGCGTGCGTGCGTCCCTGTGCCTTTCACCTTTCAGATGATGAACCCCGCCCCCTCACCTCTCCCGCCCCCCCCGCCCCCCCCCCCCACACACTGCCTTGTCCTTTGCCTAGCTGTGTCTCTGCGCCACCCACCCTCCACCACACCCACACCCACAGGCGCACCGCACACCACACGCATACCCGCACACACACCCCGCCTGCACACAGTGCACACACACGTCCCGACCCCAGACACACGCACACCCAGCCCGTTTGCACCCCGCCCACGCTTGCCACACACCGCACACTCCTCCCTTCCCGCCCCAGCCACCCCCCTCCCCCCCCACTGCGTTCTCCTTGGCCTGGCTGTGACTCTCCCCCTCTCCTCTGTCTCTGCCCACACACCACATGCGTAGACACACACACCCCGCCCCGCCCCCAGCGCCACACACACCTGCCCGCCCGCCCATAAAACCCCCCACCCCCGCACACACCACGCCCCCACACATACCCCGCCCCCCCACCTCTCCCGCACACCCCCCCCCCCCCACACACACACACACACACGCTGCACTGTCCTTTGCCTAGCTGTGTCTCTGGGCCTCTGTCTCTGCGCCACCACCCCTCGCACCCACAGGCCACACCCACACCCACACCCACAGCGGCACCCTACACACCACACGCATACCCGCACACACACCCCGCCTGCACACCGCGCACACACACATCCCGACCCCAGACACACACACACACACACACGCAGCCCGTTCACACCCCGCTCGCACAGGCCACACACCACACACTCCCCCCTACCCCCTGCACACACACACACTGCGCTGTCCTTTGCCTGGCTGTGTCTCTGGGCCACTGTCTCTGCACGCCCCACCCCCTTCCGGCCACGCCCACACCCACTGGCGCATCCCACACGCACACACCCATGGTGCCCACCCGACACACACTCGGCCTCACGTGGAACCTATACACACACCACACTCATGACCCACCCCACCCCACCCCCCACCCCCCCCCCCCCCCACACACACACACCCACACCCACGCAGCACCACCTGGGCATGCCCCAGACACACCACCACACACCGCCTCCTGCCGGGGTCCAGCCCCGTTGGATCCAGGGAATTCGAAGGCGGGGACGGCGTTGGCGTCCTTGGATAAATACATATTTAACGACAGAGATACAGAGAGATTAGAAACGGATCGTGTCGTAGGAAAATGAGTGGAGGAAAAGAGGCTGAAGAACTTGGAATTCAGCCAGAGAAACGGGGAGCAAGAAAGAAGCGACATGGGGGTATCGGTCTTTCCGGAGACGGATCCGATGTCTTTCGTGTTGGGTTTGCTTCTATCCCTTTTGTGACATACAGGGATGACTACAGAGTCACGTGGGGGTCAGGAGTCCCGACCTTTCTCAAAATCAGGTGCTTCACATAAATGTACGGAAAAGAAAAAGGTCTTAGGGATATGACATCATCTTCTGGCCGTGAGGCCTGCTGACACGTGACGATCCTTTCTTTCTGATCCCCAAAACACTTCTGTGTTCCAAGGGTGTTTTTCCTTAAACCAGGCACCACCCTCCAGATAAAGTGACATTCCTGTAGGCTGAGGGTGTCGTGAGTTCCAATCGAGAAAGGAATGGATCGAACCCAAAGTTCACGTGATTCGTCTGAAAGGTGAATCCTTATGTCTCCCCTATGCTAGTTATATTCACTCGAAGGGCAGGGAATATGGAGATGCAGCAGCAACCCTCAGCCCAACACAGGAAAATCCTTTCCCCAATGTTGCCCTGAAGGTCTCTTGAGTCTGAAGAGAGTGATCGAGGGACATGTGTGCCTAGCAAGGACGCAGGGATTGATCACAGAGGACAGGGATCTATTCCAAAAGAGAACCTGCGTTCACTCGAAAAGTCTAGTATTGCTCCCCTGAAAAACGACTCGACTTCCTTTTCTATATTCCGACGACGTGGACCCATAGATTCCCAGGCGCCTAAGGATATGGAGGCCTGGCGGCAATCGTGGACTCGACCGTGAGAAAAGCCCTGTGCTCGTGAAGACTCTCCAAAGACTCCCAGAGAGGTTTGACCTGAGACGCCCTTGTCACACCCGGGGCCGGGAAGGAGCCGTCACGATCGGCCCGACACGTGAAAAGCCCTTCACCCACGGCATTCCTAACCAACCCACTAGACTCGTCATTTCTAGGTAGACTCTGGCTTTGGGGGTAGATGCTCGGGAACAGGGGGTTTCCTGAGGCTTGATCACGCCTTGGCGTACGCCAAGCCTCCTTCCTCATGACCTTTGCCATGGGCGGAGTTCCTCACGCTGGCCCCGGCAATCACAAGCAGACATGTTGTGTCTAACTGTGTGATACTTTTTGTCTGGAAACTTTTTCAAAACCGTTTCCTAAATGGATTGGAGAGAAACCTGCTCCCCTCGCGCGCCTGAAGGCAGGGAGTTCTCAGCGGGACAGAACCTGCCTTCACGTCTCAGGGGGACCGGGACGGTCCCCTCACCTCGTGCGTGCACCCCCAACCCCGAGCCCAGTCCCGTCCCCTCCCCACCCCACCCACCCACCCGCCCACACACACACACACACACACACACGCGCGCGCGCTGCGCGCGCACCCGGAACCGGCTCCCACCCCCATCTCCCCCACCTCACACCCCCCACCCCCACCCCACCCCACCCCTCCCCGGCGACGAGGGGGGCCCGGGGAGGGATGGCTGTCTCAGCCCTGGTGCTGGGATGTCATTTGGGGAACCGCTCTAGGCCGAGATGCCAGCTTGCTGCCCTGCTGCTTGGTGTCCGTCTCCATCAGCCATGTCCCCGAAAGGCACGTGAGCTCATGGACAACAGAGAGCGCACCCAGAAAACACCAAAGGGTCCTCCTGAACCCAACACGGCCATGGGTATGGATCCACGTAGAGGTCGTCGATCTCCCCATGGGATGCGTGAATAGGATCCACACAGACTCGATCGTGCCTCCGCTTCGATGGGCTGCCCTATCCGGAGAGATCGTGTGGGTCAGCGAGCGAGCAAACACGGAAGGGAACAAAACCAAAAACCGCAGCCAAGTCGAGGGAGTGCTGAGCCCGAGGAACTCGCCGATCCCGTGGCGTCATTTGCCGTACCCAGCCTTTCTCGATGGCAGAGAGAGATGTGGCGTGGATCCCCGTGTGGGTCGTTCGTGCCCGGAACCACGCAACGGATAGTGATCATGTCTCATTCGAATCCTCTCTCAAAAGATAAACCAGGTCTCTTGTTCCCATGATGGAATGGTATCTTTGAATGCAAAAGGGGATGACATGTGACAGGAAAATCAAAGTGGAATCGGCATCGCCAAGAGAGCGCCCCAAAATAGAGAAGGGGAAGGCCATGGAGGAAGAGGTCTGTGTCTCAGTCTGGAAACTCGGAGCACCTCCTGGGGAACAGAGTCCTCCGGATCCTCGAGACAGTGTTCCCGACATTCGAGACCCCTATCACACACACCCTCCCCTTTCCCTACCTCACTTGTGACAGCCTATCGACCCTGGAAGAAGAGACAGTTCCTTGTTTGCATGACAGTCCATCATCATTGCTCTCGGGTCGCTTTACAACCTCACGGAGTTTCAGCTTTCTAAGCCCCCGACTCTTTCCTGGGGAACGTTCCCCCGGTTTTTATTCAAACCTGTGTCCCTGCATGGCCATATCGAAGACCCCCAAATAAAGCTTTCTTTTTCTTTCTTTCTTTCTTTTCCCTTTTTTTTTTTTTTTTTGGCGCAGCCGATACCGACTCTTCACGGAAAGACAAGAAAACTAGGGGATTTTATGTGTTTAATTTCCAGGCGTATTGAAATATCATTTCCTTCGTGAAGGACATATGACATCCTTCGTTCTCATGTGTACAGAATGGGGACAAGAGGCACCTGTACGTTGCGAAAGAATAATGACCGCCCAGGCGGTAGCTCATAGCTTTCTCACAGCCCACGCAGATCACGACTGGACGTGAAAGAGAGCGGAGTCACTCGGTCGTGTTCGACTCTTTGCGACCCCACGGACTGTCGCCTACCAGGCTCCTCCATCCGTGGACAGTTCCAGGCAAGAATCCTAGAGTGGGTTGCCATTTCCTTCTGCCATTGGACGGGAGGAGAATGATTCATGTCCACTGTCATGGCAACTTTCTCAGATGATCATGCTGCTGCTGCTGCTGCTGCTGCTGCTGCTGCTGCTGCGTCGCTTCAGTCGTGTCCGAATCTGTGCGACCCCACAGACGGTAGCCCACCGGGCACCCCCGTCCCTGGGATTCTCCAGGCAAGAACACTGCAGCGGGTTGCCATGTCCTTCTCCAAGGCGTGAAAGTGAAAAGTGGAAGGGAAGTCGCTCAGTCGCGTCCAACTGTGAGCGACCCCCGTGGACTGCGGCCCACCAGGCTCCTCCCGTCCATGGGATTTTCCGGGCAAGAGGACTGCAGTGGGGCGCCATGGCCTTCTCCGAATAGTATCATACGATAAGAATAATGCTGTTCATTAGAATCACCGTGCTCGTTGTGACGTGTGCAGTATAGATGTACCTTATCCGTGAAGTCGTTTTTTTTTTTTTTTTTCTCTCCCCCTTCCATCAATGCAATATCTTCCCATGCCTCCCTCCCCCAGCCGCTCTGTGATGATTGTTTTCTTTCTTTCTTTCTTTCTTTTTTTTTTTTGATGGCCATCATGGCATGTAAGTGGCATGAGAAAGTCTTTTTCTTTCTCTACCTGACTCATTCATTGGGCATCACGCCCTAAGTCACATCCATGCTCTCACCAGAGAAGAATGTGTTCGTTCCTGTGGCTCCGTGGGACATCTATGTCTACCTATCGATCGATCTCTCTCTGGATCGTGTGTCTTCTTTCCCTCTTCTTCCCTTGATGGACACTCGGGCTGTTTCCCTCTCTTGACCCGTGTGACGGATGCTGCCGTGGACGTGGGAGCGCAGATCTCTCTCTGAGGGTTAGATCCGGTGTCTCTTTTCTTTAGATGTCTCCCCAGAAGTGAGAGTGTAGGAAAGATCGATCACGTCTCGCCCACGACTCTTTTTCGAAGTCCTTCTGAGGGGATCCGGGGAATGAGCCTTTCTCTTCCGATAGACGCCGTTGGCATCCAGTGCGACCGCACACGTCTTAGGGAATACGGCGGCGACCGCGACGACAACCCAAACGCTCCCGCGAACGCGATGGTGCCCGAGGGTGTGTCCGCAGGACGACTCCCCGGTGCCAGCTTTCCACGTCGTCCACAAGCCCCCTGCGGTCGTCGGCAAGTCGTTCCCTCCACACGGAACCAGGGTTTTCGTGGGCCGGGGTTGCCCGGGTGCCAGTCGATCCCCAGATGAATGGAGCGATGCCAGACTCCTTGGGGCACAGAGCAGAGATACGTGGAATTCTTTCCACGAGACGAGTGCGATGAGAAGAGAAGAACGATGCGAAGTGGTGCCTGGGGAGCCAGAAAGAGTCGAACAGGAAAGAAAACACGTCAGACGAGAGGGGAGAAGGATTCAAAGCGAGTGGAGCACAATGGGGGAGACGGGCCCAGAAGAGGCGAGCAGATGCTGGGGGCACAGCACGCCCGGACCCGCGAGCCTGCAGGGAGCCCCGAGAGGGATGGCCGTCCACTGTCTGCAGGTCCGCGTGGGCCGATCTCCAGAGCCCGGACTGGGAAGGACTTCTTCACGGGAACGGGCATGCTCACGGTCCCCACGGGTCACGTCTCCACTGGGCTCTCCGCACTGTAGGGAGAGCTTCCCACCCTTCCGATGGCACGGTGAGCTGCGGTTTCTCGATCTCATCGACCGCAGAGTCAGCGAGCTTCCCGAGGGATAGGACGAGGTATTGGCCGACGGCATCCCACCCTAGACCCCGTATTGCTTTCCAATCACGGGATGTCTTTGACTTCTGTGGGGGTGTGCTGTGTCTTCACTGCTGTGCGAGCCGTTCTCTCTCCGTGGAGGAGGGGGCCGCTCTGCGCCTGTGTGTCTGGGCTTCTCGTGGCTGTGGTTCCTCTTGGGGAGCGTGGGCACTGGGGCACGTGGGCTTCGGTGGCTGCTGGGTGTGGGCTCAGCGCTCGCAGTGGCCAGGATCGAGAGCACAGATTCCATCGGCGAGGCCTATGGGCTTCGTGGCTCTGTAGCACGTGGGATCTTCCCGGGCCGGGGATGAAACCCGTGTTTCCTGCGTGGGCACGGGACGGTTTCCTACGGAGCCGCCGGGGAAGCCCCAGTCCCAAACTCGAGATGGATATCCTGACGTCCCCCGCTTGGGATGGGAGAGTTTCTGAACGATCAGGCCCGGAAAAGGGATCGCATCGTGACGGGTTGACCTTCGTTTCTCACAAACCGGCAGGCACCCTTGCTGCTTCTTGAAGTGTCCTAGAGAAGAAGACATCGGATTCCACATGAGATCAGCTTCTTTGACTAGCGATGGCACAACGGCCACGACAAGGGGGATGGATACACACAACAGTTGGTTTCTTTTGGACGATGAGCCCCCCTCTGTGTGTGTGTGTGTGTGTGTGTGTGTGTGTGAGAGAGAGAGAGAGAGAGAGAGAGAGAGAGAGAGAGAGAGAGAGAGAGATGCCTTCGTGGTTCTAAAGCAAGAAGCACTGAGGAGTGAAGACATTCTTGAACTCACATAGTTTCCTTCATTTCAGTCGTGATGGTCCAGTGATTTTGGAGGACGACATGGAATGTTTCAGGGTAGATGCTTTTCGAAGGCTGTGAGGGGACCTCCCTGGCTGGTGGTCCAGTGGTGAAGGATCCACCTGCCGATGAGGCGGGGGGACGGGGTGTTTTCCACCGAACCCCTGATCCGGGACGATGCCACAGGGCTCCGGGCAGGTTCGACACAAACCTACAGAACGGACGGTGCCAGGCGTGAAGGCGAGGGCACACGGCCCGGGGACTCTGGACGAGGATGACTGACGCGGACGGACACTGCCGTCTCCGTCTCCGTGGAGGTGGGTTGTGGCCAGCCAGCACGCTCCTCTGGGGCAGGCTGTTCCTAGGACCGTTGGGGAGCGTGCGCGTGCATGGGAGGAGCAGGGGAGCTGAGGGAACTCTCTATCCTCTCTGCTCCACGGGGCCCCCGGAACCCTCATCGGCTCAAAGAGAGGATTCGTCCCCGTGGAAAGACAGACCCGCACGCGAGTGAACCTCATTTCTGCTTCCCTTGGCTTCCGAAAGCGTGACGGTCAGGTTCATGCAACTCTCTGGATGTCTGTTCTTCCCGAGATCCCGGCCTACTCGCTGGAAGGACACGAGGAGCCGGATGAGATCTCCCTCTGCACGGCGGCGGCTCCAGCGTGCGCACGTTTCGGTGGCTACGGCTTGTGGACATCGCACCGAGAGCCGAAGCCCCGGTGTGACAGACGCCTGTTTCCACGATGGGTGAACGGTTCTCAGTGCGGGAAGCCCAATTCTTGCCCCTGCCTGTTCGATCTGCAGGGCCTCTGCAGAGAACAAACGTGCCCCATCTCATGACCGATCCCCTTTTCGGAGCCAGCCCGGTGCGTCCTCTGTTTCCCGGGCCACAGGCACACACTGGCACTGGGGAGTTGTGTCGTTGTTCCTCCTCCTCCTCCTCCTCCTCCCCCTCCCTGCCCCCACCCTTCCCCCCGCACGCAGGCTCCCCCACACCCCCGCCTGGCCCCGGCCCGTCCGGGTCTCCCCCACCCGCAGAAAAGGCCAGGAAACACATGGTCCCAGGACGACGCAGTCGAGAGACAGCGGCGGTCCCCTGGGATGCGGGGAGGAGACGCCTGAGCGTACCTGGGCCGACACCGCCACCGTGTGGGGCGAGAGGCCGGTGCGAGGAGAGCTCACGGGTTCCGAGGAGGAGGAAGAGGAGCAGGGGGGAGAGAGGGAGGCGGGGGTGGAGGGGAGGGCCGGGCTGAAGCTGTCTCAGGGCGAGGACGCGGAAGACAACGTTCCCCTTCAGAAGGGCGCTCCGAAGAGAGCGTTCCGGCCGGACCTCGAGAGCACCTTCAAGCTGGGAGCGGGGTGGGGTGGGGGAGGGAGTCATCCGGACGCAGGCAAGACACCGGGCGCAGAAGGCGAGGCCGACTCTTGGCCAAAGGGAATCGGATGCTTTTCTGTCCATGGGTTCCACCCTCAGACTCTCACGGGGAATCCAGCCAGCCAGCCAGCCAGCCACCATCGTGTCGCTCCTTTTCTGTTCTCTACGTGTTTCATGGCGAGTGAGTGAGAGAGTCTTTCGATGGTTTGCTAGGATGTGGGAATGTCGTGGGACCGTGGTCCTTGTCAGCCGTGGATGAACAGAACGGCTTCAGCTTTCGGGGTGATCCTGAACTCCCACGCCGAGGCAGGCAGGCCCGTGTGTCCCTGTGTGCCGGAGGACACCGTGCTACCTACCCACAGCTTGATCTCGGACTGAACGCGAGCACCGTGGGGAGGGTGTTCGTGGGTTGGCTTCATTTCCTTTCCCGATGGCGCTCACCTGACCGTCCTGTCCACTCTTTGGATCCTTGATCTCCCCCTCCCCCTCGAGGCCTTTTCTTTCTCCTCCTCCTGCTCCCCGTCCTCCTACTCACCCTAGTTTCTCTCCCCGCCTCCCCACTCCCCGCCCCTCCACACACACACACACGCGAGTCCCACTCTTCTCAAATGGACCTCTGACTGACTGCCAACGTTTTCTTTCGCCTTCTTTCCTTCCTCCCGTCCTGCTTCCTTTCCTTTTTTTTTTTTTTCTTCCCCCTTCGTGTTTTGTTCCCCCGTTCCTTTTCAGCTGTACCGACGACGGTTTCGAGTGTAGCGCGTGACACAGCGATCACCAGGATACATCTAGTGAGGGACCGTCCGTCACCACTGGGCGTCACGGCAGATGACATCCGGGGTCATGGCGTGCCCGCGACTCACGGCTTTCCTGAGGGGAAGGTGGCGCCGCGTCATCCGTCTCCCTCATTCTCTCCCCCACCCCACCCCCCGCCACCGTGTCCCCCGCTCCTTCCTCCGGCCACCCCTCACGTGTTCCGTGGTGGTATCTTAGGAGCCTGTTTCTCTTTGGTTCTGTTGTGTTCACGGTGCATCGTTTGGTAGGTGCTGCGTGGAAACGACGGCTCTGAGGTATTTCGTGGAGCATAATCCCCTCTAAAGGTCTCTCCAAGTTCCTGCAGACTGTGAGATTTCATTCCCTTCTGGTGGTTGAGTCCCATTCCTCTGTGTGTGTGTGTGTGTGTGTGTGTGTGTGTGTGTGTGTGTGTGTGTGTGTGTGAGTGAATAGACACAGGCGTAGGCACACAGACAGAGAGCTCTCTCCTTCTGTGTGTACGGATGTCTACCTAGGTATGGGGGTCGATCCCACACATACACACGTCCGTATCTTCTTTGTCCCCTCCGTGGGCACTCCGTGGAGTGGCTGGGTTGGGTCGAAGGGGGACTCTTTGGTGGAGTGTTCCGAGGGAATCGCAGGACTCTTTTCCCTAGGGATGTGGTTTCTCTCTCTGGGAGGCCCCAGGGGATGAGATGTGATCTCTCCGAGTCCGCCCACATGTTCCTCAGCGGCAGCAAAGACGCGTTCGATCGATCAGGAGCCACTGTCTTCTGATGTGTCGAACTTGCTGTCGCGATTGCGATTCCAGCTCCTGGGCCTTTCCCCTCCGAATGAGAAGGATCATTGTCCAGACAGACGCCCCGGGATGCTTCCGTGAGCCCGCCCCCACCCCCGGCAGCCCCAGCCCAGCCCAGCCCGGCCCAGCCCAGCCCTGCCGCTGATGTGTTTTCTACCTTGTGCTTCTGGGTGTCTGTCTGTTCTCCCTTTCTTTGGAAGGAAGGTGTCTGCTCGGGCCCCCTGCCTGCCTGCCCACTTCGCTCATCGGGGGTCGTTTCCCTTTGGGAGGCTGAGTTGTCTGACGCCTTGATCCGTTGTGGACAGAAAAGCCCCTTTTGCAATATGCTTGCGCTTTCCCCCGTATATACCACACACACACACACACACACACACACACACACACACACACACACACGGATGTGTGTTTCCGTCCGTGTGTGTCTGTGAGTATCCATATGTACATAGATACACCTATAGATACTCACACGCGCGCACGTACACATCTACACAGACACGTGGGTATCTGTGCACAGAGGCACATGGACACGGACTTCTAGGGACGTGTGTGTATACACACGCACGTTCGCATATGCGTTGACGTGTGTGCGCATCTATGCCCATGCATCTGCGTATAGGCACTCTAGACGCACCCGTGCACCTGTACGTGCGTACGTGCACGCATGTCTACTTCTACAGACCTGTGTGTATATCGACACATAGACACTCGCACGTCTGTGCGGACCTCTGTACGCGAGACGTAGACGTCTATGGATGTGTCCGTATGTGCGTATGCATGTGTGCATACACACACGCGGAGAGATGCGTCTAGGGAAGCATGCACGGACGTGTACGCATATACGTGCACCCACACCTGTGTGTCTACATCACACGTACACACACGTGTGCATCTGTATGTGTTGACACGTCCGCCTTTCTTTGTATGTATGTGTCTATGGATACCGACGTCTCTGCACATGTGAGCGTGTGTATTCGTGCCTGTGTGTATCCGTGTACGTCTGTGTATATATGCCTGTGTCTACGTGTAGACACGCAAGCATACACGCACAGTAGAGACGCCTAGGCATCCACGTGCGCACACAGACACATGCGTGTATGTGAGCATGCCCTTCGAACGTGTTTGTTGATACCCATGTGTGCGCGTATATATAGACGCGAATACGCGTGCGTATACATATGGACACGCGTCTAGGCACATGTGCATGCGTTCTCGCTCTCTCGCCCCCCTCCCCCTCCCCTCCCCTCCCCTCCCCTCCCCTCCCCTCCCCTCCCCCTCCCCCTCCCCCTCCCCTCACCCTCCCCCTCCCCCTCCCCCTCCCCCTCTCTCTGACTTTTCAGCAGCCGGAGCAGTTCTATGACTTGACTTTGCTGCCTGGTGGTTTTGTTTCATTTCCTTTCTGATCTACTTCAAAAAGTTATTGATTCATGTAACTGGCTGTTGTCCTGGAACACGGGGTTTATTTAGTGGATCCCTATTGACTCGGTCCGGTCCTCCTCAGCTCCACGCCCCCCAGCCCCACCCCCCACCCCCCACCCCCGCCCCTCCCAACCCCCACTCCTGCAGCCCTGCCACCCCAGACCTCCCGCCCGCCCTCCCGCCCGCCTGCCATTCTGGTGTTTGTGGCCAGTTCAGTTCTTTGGAAATCCATGTTCTCCTGACCTCAAGGGCACTTTCCCCACCCACCGGCGCGTGCTCGGGTGTGTGGTCTTCGGACTCTGTCGCGGTCTCTACCCAGGTTGAGTTGTGTCTTCTCTTGTTGGGGGTTCCGAGTGTGTCTCCTCCTTTTTCTTTGTTGCTCCTGGGCTTGCGTGTCTGTGTCTGCTTTCCAAAGTCCTGCTTTGTTCTCCGAGCAGCGCTCGCCTGGTTTCGCTTTGCCGGCCCCTCCCTCCCTCCCTCCCTCCCTCCCTCCCTCTCTCTCTCTTGCGGGGGAGGGGGGCCGGGGGAGTCTGCGATGCCGCTGGTGCCCCTCTCTCCGCCGAGCCCCCACCGCCCGCCGGCGTCTCCGTGGAATGTCCCCCCCAGCACCCCGGAATCGCGTGGGGGAGTGAGTCTCCTCCGTGGCAGCCTCCTGAGGAGACCCTTCCCAGCGTCTCTCCCTTCCTCTGCGGCCGGGGTCGCGTCGCGTCGCGTCGCTCGGCGGCGGAGGCTCCGGGCCGAGCTCGGGCGTCTGGGCGGCCGGCGCGGTGGCGTCCCCGGCGGCCGGCGACAGCGACACGTCCTCGGGACGTTCGAGTCGCTTGTCGGGAGCCACCTGGCGGCCGCTTGGATATTGTCCCTCCCCTCTGGAGCTTCGGCGAGGCCTTTCAGGAGGATTGTGACTCAGCCTCTGGGCCCGAGGCAGAGCTCTCAGACACCGGCGACGCTGGCGGCGACAGTCCCGGTGGCGCCGAGGCCTGGGGACAGTCCCGCTGTCGCCGGAGATTGGTTCTCTAGGTTTCCGAGGAGGGTGACCGTCGCGGCGCACCGGAGCCGGCTTGCGGGGCGGCCTGACCGGGTCGACCAGCATCTCCCCGTGCCCCCGTGCCCCTGCGGCCGCGGAGACGGACCGCCCGGACCCTGCCTGGGCCGGGCCGCCGCGGTGGGCGGGGAGAGGGTCTTCC
The DNA here is from genome assembly GCF_023091745.1 of Budorcas taxicolor. NCBI lineage: Eukaryota > Metazoa > Chordata > Mammalia > Artiodactyla > Bovidae > Budorcas > Budorcas taxicolor. Next base: position 14,644 of record NW_026291941.1, on the reverse strand, counting down.
CTGCCCGGAGCGCCTGGACTCGGGCTCGGCGGTCCGGACTCCTCCTGGGCCGCCCTCAGGAGCGTGTGCTTCGCCCTCGGCCCCGCTCCGGAGGTGGGGACCGGCCCAGACGGTGGCTTGGAGGTCGCCGGAGGGCGCGCCTGGGTCCGGGCCCTCGGGTCCCTTCTGCCCGGGGTGTTTTCCGCGTCGCACTCCGGAGGCGGGGACCCGAGGGTTGACCGGGGGAGGCGCGTGTGCGGTCCCCCCCGTGGGGTCCGGTCGCCCGAGGCGTCTCCCGGCACACGTGCTTTTTCTCTGTCAAAGTCCTGACGGGTCCGGAGACGTGGATGGACCGGACCCTGCTTCCGCGGGTGGCCGGGGAGGGCGCGCTCGACCCTTCAGCGTGCCCTCGTGGGTCTCGGTCGTCGGACGCGACTTTGGCTCACCCCTCTCCGACTCTCTGAATCCCAGTCGGGAGGTGGGGACCGGCTCGGGCCGTCCTGGATGCCCCGTCTGGGACGGTCTGGGCCCCGGGCGCGGTCCCTGGTCGGGGCCCGCTCGTCTCGTGGGAAGCGCCTCGCTGACGGTTCTGTCTTCTGTTTTCCTTTGGCACATCGAAGCCAAATCCCCGTTCGGAGACTCGGACGGACCGGTACCCCTACCCGGGTGGACGGAGCGGGGAGGGCGTCCTCGGCCAGCTCCCCTCCCCCCCCCCCCCCACCTTGGTGTCCGCGGCCCCGCTTTGGCCACCACGCGCCCCCTCCCCCCTCCCGGTCGACCAGATGACCCCCCCCGCCCCCAAGAGAGCTCGGGGCCTGGTGTTTATGGGGCAGCGTTGGGGACAGGTGGCCGGGACAAGGTTCCGGGGGCCCTCTCTGCGAGTCGTAGATGGGCTCCGCTGTCGGCTGGTGTCATTTCGTCGCCCTTAATAGGCCTTTTTTGCCACCAGGTAAGTGCTGACACGGTCTCCTTTGGTGTCTGCCACCGAGGACTGTGGGTCTCTGGACGCACGCGGGGCTCTGGGTTTCTGGGCCGCCAGCTGGTGCCCGGTTCGGCCCTTGCCGCTGGAGCCGCCCGCCTGGGCCTGTGCGCCGGCTCCTGTGTGGTGTCGTCTGGCTGACCCGACCCTTGGTGCCACCTCCGGTCTCTGGGCGACCCGAGGGTGGCGGGGCGGGGTGGCGCGGCGCGTGGGTCTTCTACCCTGGGCGTCCCTCACCCCCGCTGTGGGCACCTGGTGGCGGCTGGGACGACCCCCGCCCTGTGGGCTCCGTGCCACGTGTCAGGCGTTCTCCTCTCGGGGTCGTCGGCTGCTCTCGCCTGAGGCGAGGTGGGGGGGGGACGGAGGTTGCCGGCGAGGCTGAAAGCGGGCCCCTCTGGTGACTGTCCTCACCGTGCCTCCCCCCGCTCCACCTTGGCTCAATGGATCGATGTGGTGTGGTCGTGTTCTCCCGGGCCGAGCCTAAGCCGTGCCAGACGAGGGACGGGCGTTCCCAGTGAGCGCGTCCGCTCTTCTCGGTCTGTCCGCGGGGCCCCTCGCTTGTCTTCTCCCCCCCCACCCCCCCCCCCCGCTGCCCATCAGGGAGGGTGAGGAGGAAGGCAGGGGTTGGGTGTGGCCTCTGGCCCTGATCTTCGGTCTCCTGTCCTTTGCCTCGGGGCGTCAGTGGGGGCCGTTGGTCTTCTGACACCGCAGATTGCTCTCGCTTCGCCTTCTCGGCGTGTGCCCGGCGAGCGGCCCTCCCTGTGGCGGGGAGGGCTGTGCCGCCGCCGCCACGCTGCGCACCCCACGCGGGTGTGTGAGCGTGCCTCGCGTGACCCTCGGTGGTGCCCCTGGAGCGCTCCAGGTCGTCCCTCAGGTGCCTGAGGCCGAGTGGTGGTGTCGTTTCCCTTAACCCGGTGTCCCCCTCGGGTCCGCGCCACGGTGGCGTGTGTGTCCCGTTGAGTGGCTCTCTTCGGGGGACGGGGGGTCGAGGCGGTAGGGAGAGGCGTGCCTGTTCCCCTCGTCGTGGAGGCCTTCCTTGGCGGATGAGGCCTCGCAGGGGGCGGGACGCGGGCTCTGCTCTGGCCCTGACCGCGCACACGCTCCTGCGCGGTGGTCCGCTTCCCTGTACCGCAGACCCCTCCCGCCCAGCTGAGGACTGGTGGCTGGTGGGAGCGCCTCCGTGGGC
>NW_026291940.1:0-168831 GCF_023091745.1 Budorcas taxicolor | reverse complement strand
CCTGGAGGGACAGCCTCGAGGGAAAGCCACAGATCCCTTGATCCACGTGACAGGAAGCGTGACACTACTGCTGCAGCTCGGGAGAAAAGCGCACGTGCATGCCCCCACTCGAGACGAGGCCTGACTCCCCTGGGGAGACTCAGAAGCACCCCAAGATCCATGGCAACACTGGAGAGGAATCCTCAGGTTCCGGCCCCGACTCCACACAAGGACTGAGGCCCCGGCATGGACGGGAGAGGAATCCCGAGAGGTCCCCTAGCAACTCGCATGGGGACTGGCCTTTCCTGAGGCCACCAGAGCGGGTCCCTGAGGTCCCCGTCGTAACTCGAGAAGACCTGCCGCAACTCGAGAAAATCCAGGAGGTTCTCCCCTCCAGGCGAGATGAGGCCCATTTCCGCTGAGGCGTCTCGAGGCTGATCACACCTCACCTCTGGAACTTCGAAAGGGTCCTTCACACCCTTGGTGCAAATCAAGAAGTTCCCCGACCTAGCCGTCTCCACTCGAGAGGAATCACGAGGGTCCCGCCCACATCCAGAGGAGCCCCGTTTCCGCCTCGTAGCTCGAGATGAGGGATCCTTTCCCTGCTTCGTCGGGAAAGAGTTCCCGGCGTTCCCGTCGCATCTCAAGAGGAGGCCCTGTCAACAGGAACGGCGAGAGGAACTCCAGGGTCGTGCCACCATTCCAAGAGTCCCCCAGATGTCTCAGTCCATTCCAGAGGAACCTCTTTTCCCTTCACCGGCTCGTCTTTCACGCCGAGGATCGACTCCCACCAAGGTGGCACGTGGCACAGCCCTGTGGGAAAGCCTCGTGGGAAAGCCTCGAGGGACAGCCTCGAGGGAAAGCCACAGATCCCTTGATCCACGTGACAGGAAGCGTGACACTACTGCTGCAGCTCGGGAGGAAAGCGCACGTGCATGCCCCCACTCGAGACGAGGCCTGACTCCCCTGGGGAGACTCAGAAGCACCCCAAGATCCATTGCAACACTGGAGAGGAATCCTCAGGTTCCGGCCCCGACTCCACACAAGGACTGAGGCCCCGGCATGGACGGGAGAGGAATCCCGAGAGGTCCCCTAGCAACTCGCATGGGGACTGGCCTTTCCTGAGGCCACCAGAGCGGGTCCCTGAGGTCCCCGTCGTAACTCGAGAAGACCTGCCGCAACTCGAGAAAATCCAGGAGGTTCTCCCCTCCAGGCGAGATGAGGCCCATTTCCGCTGAGGCGTCTCGAGGCTGATCACACCTCACCTCTGGAACTTCGAAAGGGTCCTTCACACCCTTGGTGCAAATCAAGAAGTTCCCCGACCTAGCCGTCTCCACTCGAGAGGAATCACGAGGGTCCCGCCCACATCCAGAGGAGCCCCGTTTCCGCCTCGTAGCTCGAGATGAGGGATCCTTTCCCTGCTTCGTCGGGAAAGAGTTCCCGGCGTTCCCGTCGCATCTCAAGAGGAGGCCCTCTCAACAGGAACGGCGAGAGGAACTCCAGGGTCGTGCCACCATTCCAAGAGTCCCCCAGATGTCTCAGTCCATTCCAGAGGAACCTCTTTTCCCTTCACCGGCTCGTCTTTCACGCCGAGGATCGACTCCCACCAAGGTGGCACGTGGCACAGCCCTGTGGGAAAGCCTCGTGGGAAAGCCTCGAGGGACAGCCTCGAGGGAAAGCCACAGATCCCTTGATCCACGTGACAGGAAGCGTGACACTACTGCTGCAGCTCGGGAGGAAAGCGCACGTGCATGCCCCCACTCGAGACGAGGCCTGACTCCCCTGGGGAGACTCAGAAGCACCCCAAGATCCATGGCAACACTGGAGAGGAATCCTCAGGTTCCGGCCCCGACTCCACACAAGGACTGAGGCCCCGGCATGGACGGGAGAGGAATCCCGAGAGGTCCCCTAGCAACTCGCATGGGGACTGGCCTTTCCTGAGGCCACCAGAGCGGGTCCCTGAGGTCCCCGTCGTAACTCGAGAAGACCTGCCGCAACTCGAGAAAATCCAGGAGGTTCTCCCCTCCAGGCGAGATGAGGCCCATTTCCGCTGAGGCGTCTCGAGGCTGATCACACCTCACCTCTGGAACTTCGAAAGGGTCCTTCACACCCTTGGTGCAAATCAAGAAGTTCCCCGACCTAGCCGTCTCCACTCGAGAGGAATCACGAGGGTCCCGCCCACATCCAGAGGAGCCCCGTTTCCGCCTCGTAGCTCGAGATGAGGGATCCTTTCCCTGCTTCGTCGGGAAAGAGTTCCGGCGTTCCCGTCGCATCTCAAGAGGAGGCCCTGTCAACAGGAACGGCGAGAGGAACTCCAGGGTCGTGCCACCATTCCAAGAGTCCCCCAGATGTCTCAGTCCATTCCAGAGGAACCTCTTTTCCCTTCACCGGCTCGTCTTTCACGCCGAGGATCGACTCCCACCAAGGTGGCACGTGGCACAGCCCTGTGGGAAAGCCTCGTGGGAAAGCCTCGAGGGACAGCCTCGAGGGAAAGCCACAGATCCCTTGATCCACGTGACAGGAAGTGTTACACTACTGCTGCAGCTCGGGAGGAAAGCGCACGTGCATGCCCCCACTCGAGACGAGGCCTGACTCCCCTGGGGAGACTCAGAAGCACCCCAAGATCCATGGCAACACTGGAGAGGAATCCTCAGGTTCCGGCCCCGACTCCACACAAGGACTGAGGCCCCGGCATGGACGGGAGAGGAATCCCGAGAGGTCCCCTAGCAACTCGCATGGGGACTGGCCTTTCCTGAGGCCACCAGAGCGGGTCCCTGAGGTCCCCGTCGTAACTCGAGAAGACCTGCCGCAACTCGAGAAAATCCAGGAGGTTCTCCCCTCCAGGCGAGATGAGGCCCATTTCCGCTGAGGCGTCTCGAGGCTGATCACACCTCACCTCTGGAACTTCGAAAGGGTCCTTCACACCCTTGGTGCAAATCAAGAAGTTCCCCGACCTAGCCGTCTCCACTCGAGAGGAATCACGAGGGTCCCGCCCACATCCAGAGGAGCCCCGTTTCCGCCTCGTAGCTCGAGATGAGGGTTCCATTCCCTGCTTCGTCGGGAAAGAGTTCCCGGCGTTCCCGTCGCATCTCAAGAGGAGGCCCTCTCAACAGGAACGGCGAGAGGAACTCCAGGGTCGTGCCACCATTCCAAGAGTCCCCAGATGTCTCAGTCCATTCCAGAGGAACCTCTTTTCCCTTCACCGGCTCGTCTTTCACGCCGAGGATCGACTCCCACCAAGGTGGCACGTGGCACAGCCCTGTGGGAAAGCCTCGTGGGAAAGCCTCGAGGGACAGCCTCGAGGGAAAGCCACAGATCCCTTGATCCACGTGACAGGAAGCGTGACACTACTGCTGCAGCTCGGGAGGAAAGCGCACGTGCATGCCCCCACTCGAGACGAGGCCTGACTCCCCTGGGGAGACTCAGAAGCACCCCCAAGATCCATGGCAACACTGGAGAGGAATCCTCAGGTTCCGGCCCCGACTCCACACAAGGACTGAGGCCCCGGCATGGACGGGAGAGGAATCCCGAGAGGTCCCCTAGCAACTCGCATGGGGACTGGCTTTTCCTGAGGCCACCAGAGCGGGTCCCTGAGGTCCCCGTCGTAACTCGAGAAGACCTGCCGCAACTCGAGAAAATCCAGGAGGTTCTCCCCTCCAGGCGAGATGAGGCCCATTTCCGCTGAGGCGTCTCGAGGCTGATCACACCTCACCTCTGGAACTTCGAAAGGGTCCTTCACACCCTTGGTGCAAATCAAGAAGTTCCCCGACCTAGCCGTCTCCACTCGAGAGGAATCACGAGGGTCCCGCCCACATCCAGAGGAGCCCCGTTTCCGCCTCGTAGCTCGAGATGAGGGATCCTTTCCCTGCTTCGTCGGGAAAGAGTTCCCGGCGTTCCCGTCGCATCTCAAGAGGAGGCCCTCTCAACAGGAACGGCGAGAGGAACTCCAGGGTCTTGCCACCATTCCAAGAGTCCCCCAGATGTCTCAGTCCATTCCAGAGGAACCTCTTTTCCCTTCACCGCTCGTCTTTCACGCCGAGGATCGACTCCCACCAAGGTGGCACGTGGCACAGCCCTGTGGGAAAGCCTCGTGGGAAAGCCTCGAGGGACAGCCTCGAGGGAAAGCCACAGATCCCTTGATCCACGTGACAGGAAGCGTGACACTTCTGCTGCAGCTCGGGAGGAAAGCGCACGTGCATGCCCCACTCGAGACGAGGCCTGACTCCCCTGGGGAGACTCAGAAGCACCCCAAGATCCATGGCAACACTGGAGAGGAATCCTCAGGTTCCGGCCCCGACTCCACACAAGGACTGAGGCCCCGGCATGGACGGGAGAGGAATCCCGAGAGGTCCCCTAGCAACTCGCATGGGGACTGGCCTTTCCTGAGGCCACCAGAGCGGGTCCCTGAGGTCCCCGTCGTAACTCGAGAAGACCTGCCGCAACTCGAGAAAATCCAGGAGGTTCTCCCCTCCAGGCGAGATGAGGCCCATTTCCGCTGAGGCGTCTCGAGGCTGATCACACCTCACCTCTGGAACTTCGAAAGGGTCCTTCACACCCTTGGTGCAAATCAAGAAGTTCCCCGACCTAGCCGTCTCCACTCGAGAGGAATCACGAGGGTCCCGCCCACATCCAGAGGAGCCCCGTTTCCGCCTCGTAGCTCGAGATGAGGGATCCTTTCCCTGCTTCGTCGGGAAAGAGTTCCCGGCGTTCCCGTCGCATCTCAAGAGGAGGCCCTCTCAACAGGAACGGCGAGAGGAACTCCAGGGTCGTGCCACCATTCCAAGAGTCCCCCAGATGTCTCAGTCCATTCCAGAGGAACCTCTTTTCCCTTCACCGGCTCGTCTTTCACGCCGAGGATCGACTCCCACCAAGGTGGCACGTGGCACAGCCCTGTGGGAAAGCCTCGTGGGAAAGCCTCGAGGGACAGCCTCGAGGGAAAGCCACAGAGCCCTTGATCCACGTGACAGGAAGCGTGACACTACTGCTGCAGCTCGGGAGGAAAGCGCACGTGCATGCCCCCACTCGAGACGAGGCCTGACTCCCCTGGGGAGACTCAGAAGCACCCCAAGATCCATGGCAACACTGGAGAGGAATCCTCAGGTTCCGGCCCCGACTCCACACAAGGACTGAGGCCCCGGCATGGACGGGAGAGGAATCCGAGAGGTCCCCTAGCAACTCGCATGGGGACTGGCTTTTCCTGAGGCCACCAGAGCGGGTCCCTGAGGTCCCCGTCGTAACTCGAGAAGACCTGCCGCAACTCGAGAAAATCCAGGAGGTTCTCCCCTCCAGGCGAGATGAGGCCCATTTCCGCTGAGGCGTCTCGAGGCTGATCACACCTCACCTCTGGAACTTCGAAAGGGTCCTTCACACCCTTGGTGCAAATCAAGAAGTTCCCCGACCTAGCCGTCTCCACTCGAGAGGAATCACGAGGGTCCCGCCCACATCCAGAGGAGCCCCGTTTCCGCCTCGTAGCTCGAGATGAGGGATCCTTTCCCTGCTTCGTCGGGAAAGAGTTCCCGGCGTTCCCGTCGCATCTCAAGAGGAGGCCCTCTCAACAGGAACGGCGAGAGGAACTCCAGGGTCTTGCCACCATTCCAAGAGTCCCCCGGATGTCTCAGTCCATTCCAGAGGAACCTCTTTTCCCTTCACCGGCTCGTCTTTCACGCCGAGGATCGACTCCCACCAAGGTGGCACGTGGCACAGCCCTGTGGGAAAGCCTCGTGGGAAAGCCTCGAGGGACAGCCTCGAGGGAAAGCCACAGATCCCTTGATCCACGTGACAGGAAGCGTGAAACTACTGCTGCAGCTCGGGAGGAAAGCGCACGTGCATGCCCCCACTCGAGACGAGGCCTGACTCCCCTGGGGAGACTCAGAAGCACCCCAAGATCCATGGCAACACTGGAGAGGAATCCTCAGGTTCCGGCCCCGACTCCACACAAGGACTGAGGCCCCGGCATGGACGGGAGAGGAATCCCGAGAGGTCCCCTAGCAACTCGCATGGGGACTGGCCTTTCCTGAGGCCACCAGAGCGGGTCCCTGAGGTCCCCGTCGTAACTCGAGAAGACCTGCCGCAACTCGAGAAAATCCAGGAGGTTCTCCCCTCCAGGCGAGATGAGGCCCATTTCCGCTGAGGCGTCTCGAGGCTGATCACACCTCACCTCTGGAACTTCGAAAGGGTCCTTCACACCCTTGGTGCAAATCAAGAAGTTCCCCGACCTAGCCGTCTCCACTCGAGAGGAATCACGCGGGTCCCGCCCACATCCAGAGGAGCCCCGTTTCCGCCTCGTAGATCGAGATGAGGGATCCTTTCCCTGCTTCGTCGGGAAAGAGTTCCCGGCGTTCCCGTCGCATCTCAAGAGGAGGCCCTCTCAACAGGAACGGCGAGAGGAACTCCAGGGTCGTGCCACCATTCCAAGAGTCCCCCAGATGCCTCAGTCCATTCCAGAGGAACCTCTTTTCCCTTAACCGGCTCGTCTTTCACGCCGAGGATCGACATCCACCAAGGGGGCACGTGGCACAGCCCTGTGGGAAAGCCTCGTGGGAAAGCCTCGAGGGACAGCCTCGAGGGAAAGCCACAGATCCCTTGATCCACGTGACAGGAAGCGTGACACTACTGCTGCAGCTCGGGAGGAAAGCGCACGTGCATGCCCCCACTCGAGACGAGGCCTGACTCCCCTGGGGAGACTCAGAAGCACCCCAAGATCCATGGCAACACTGGAGAGGAATCCTCAGGTTCCGGCCCCGACTCCACACAAGGACTGAGGCCCCGGCATGGACGGGAGAGGAATCCCGAGAGGTCCCCTAGCAACTCGCATGGGGACTGGCCTTTCCTGAGGCCACCAGAGCGGGTCCCTGAGGTCCCCGTCGTAACTCGAGAAGACCTGCCGCAACTCGAGAAAATCCAGGAGGTTCTCCCCTCCAGGCGAGATGAGGCCCATTTCCGCTGAGGCGTCTCGAGGCTGATCACACCTCACCTCTGGAACTTCGAAAGGGTCCTTCACACCCTTGGTGCAAATCAAGAAGTTCCCCGACCTAGCCGTCTCCACTCGAGAGGAATCACGCGGGTCCCGCCCACATCCAGAGGAGCCCCGTTTCCGCCTCGTAGCTCGAGATGAGGGATCCTTTCCCTGCTTCGTCGGGAAAGAGTTCCCGGCCTTCCCGTCGCATCTCAAGAGGAGGCCCTCTCAACAGGAACGGCGAGAGGAACTCCAGGGTCGTGCCACCATTCCAAGAGTCCCCCAGATGTCTCAGTCCATTCCAGAGGAACCTCTTTTCCCTTCACCGGCTCGTCTTTCACGCCGAGGATCGACTCCCACCAAGGTGGCACGTGGCACAGCCCTGTGGGAAAGCCTCGTGGGAAAGCCTCGAGGGACAGCCTCGAGGGAAAGCCACAGATCCCTTGATCCACGTGACAGGAAGCGTGACACTACTGCTGAAGCTCGGGAGGAAAGCACACGTGCATGCCCCCACTCGAGACGAGGCCTGACTCCCCTGGGGAGACTCAGAAGCACCCCAAGATCCATGGCAACACTGGAGAGGAATCCTCAGGTTCCGGCCCCGACTCCACACAAGGACTGAGGCCCCGGCATGGACGGGAGAGGAATCCCGAGAGGTCCCCTAGCAACTCGCATGGGGACTGGCCTTTCCTGAGGCCACCAGAGCGGGTCCCTGAGGTCCCCGTCGTAACTCGAGAAGACCTGCCGCAACTCGAGAAAATCCAGGAGGTTCTACCCTCCAGGCGAGATGAGGCCCATTTCCGCTGAGGCGTCTCGAGGCTGATCACACCTCACCTCTGGAACTTCGAAAGGGTCCTTCACACCCTTGGTGCAAATCAAGAAGTTCCCCGACCTAGCCGTCTCCACTCGAGAGGAATCACGAGGGTCCCGCCCACATCCAGAGGAGCCCCGTTTCCGCCTCGTAGCTCGAGATGAGGGATCCTTTCCCTGCTTCATCGGGAAAGAGTTCCCGGCGTTCCCGTCGCATCTCAAGAGGAGGCCCTCTCAACAGGAACGGCGAGAGGAACTCCAGGGTCGTGCCACCATTCCAAGAGTCCCCTAGATGTCTCAGTCCATTCCAGAGGAACCTCTTTTCCCTTCACCGGCTCGTCTTTCACGCCGAGGATCGACTCCCACCAAGGGGGCACGTGGCACAGCCCTGTGGGAAAGCCTCGTGGGAAAGCCTCGAGGGACAGCCTCGAGGGAAAGCCACAGATCCCTTGATCCACGTGACAGGAAGCGTGACACTACTGCTGCAGCTCGGGAGGAAAGCGCACGTGCATGCCGCCACTCGAGACGAGGCCTGACTCCCCTGGGGAGACTCAGAAGCACCCCAAGATCCATGGCAACACTGGAGAGGAATCCTCAGGTTCCGGCCCCGACTCCACACAAGGACTGAGGCCCCGGCATGGACGGGAGAGGAATCCCGAGAGGTCCCCTAGCAACTCGCATGGGGACTGGCCTTTCCTGAGGCCACCAGAGCGGGTCCCTGAGGTCCCCATCGTAACTCGAGAAGACCTGCCGCAACTCGAGAAAATCCAGGAGGTTCTCCCCTCCAGGCGAGATGAGGCCCATTTCCGCTGAGGCGTCTCGAGGCTGATCACACCTCACCTCTGGAACTTCGAAAGGGTCCTTCACACCCTTCGTGCAAATCAAGAAGTTCCCCGACCTAGCCGTCTCCACTCGAGAGGAATCACGCGGGTCCCGCCCACATCCAGAGGAGCCCCGTTTCCGCCTCGTAGCTCGAGATGAGGGATCCTTTCCCTGCTTCGTCGGGAAAGAGTTCCCGGCCTTCCCGTCGCATCTCAAGAGGAGGCCCTCTCAACAGGAACGGCGAGAGGAACTCCAGGGTCGTGCCACCATTCCAAGAGTCCCCCAGATGCCTCAGTCCATTCCAGAGGAACCTCTTTTCCCTTCACCGGCTCGTCTTTCACGCCGAGGATCGACATCCACCAAGGGGGCACGTGGCACAGCCCTGTGGGAAAGCCTCGTGGGAAAGCCTCGAGGGACAGCCTCGAGGGAAAGCCACAGATCCCTTGATCCACGTGACAGGAAGCGTGACACTACTGCTGCAGCTCGGGAGGAAAGCGCACGTGCATGCCCCCACTCGAGACGAGGCCTGACTCCCCTGGGGAGACTCAGAAGCACCCCAAGATCCATGGCAACACTGGAGAGGAATCCTCAGGTTCCGGCCCCGACTCCACACAAGGACTGAGGCCCCGGCATGGACGGGAGAGGAATCCCGAGAGGTCCCCTAGCAACTCGCATGGGGACTGGCCTTTCCTGAGGCCACCAGAGCGGGTCCCTGAGGTCCCCGTCGTAACTCGAGAAGACCTGCCGCAACTCGAGAAAATCCAGGAGGTTCTCCCCTCCAGGCGAGATGAGGCCCATTTCCGCTGAGGCGTCTCGAGGCTGATCACACCTCACCTCTGGAACTTCGAAAGGGTCCTTCACACCCTTGGTGCAAATCAAGAAGTTCCCCGACCTAGCCGTCTCCACTCGAGAGGAATCACGCGGGTCCCGCCCACATCCAGAGGAGCCCCGTTTCCGCCTCGTAGCTCGAGATGAGGGATCCTTTCCCTGCTTCGTCGGGAAAGAGTTCCCGGCGTTCCCGTCGCATCTCAAGAGGAGGCCCTCTCAACAGGAACGGCGAGAGGAACTCCAGGGTCGTGCCACCATTCCAAGAGTCCCCTAGATGTCTCAGTATATTCCAGAGGAACCTCTTTTCCCTTCACCGGCTCGTCTTTCACGCCGAGGATCGACTCCCACCAAGGGGGCACGTGGCACAGCCCTGTGGGAAAGCCTCGTGGGAAAGCCTCGAGGGACAGCCTCGAGGGAAAGCCACAGATCCCTTGATCCACGTGACAGGAAGCGTGACACTACTGCTGCAGCTCGGGAGGAAAGCGCACGTGCATGCCGCCACTCGAGACGAGGCCTGACTCCCCTGGGGAGACTCAGAAGCACCCCAAGATCCATGGCAACACTGGAGAGGAATCCTCAGGTTCCGGCCCCGACTCCACACAAGGACTGAGGCCCCGGCATGGACGGGAGAGGAATCCCGAGAGGTCCCCTAGCAACTCGCATGGGGACTGGCCTTTCCTGAGGCCACCAGAGCGGGTCCCTGAGGTCCCCATCGTAACTCGAGAAGACCTGCCGCAACTCGAGAAAATCCAGGAGGTTCTCCCCTCCAGGCGAGATGAGGCCCATTTCCGCTGAGGCGTCTCGAGGCTGATCACACCTCACCTCTGGAACTTCGAAAGGGTCCTTCACACCCTTGGTGCAAATCAAGAAGTTCCCCGACCTAGCCGTCTCCACTCGAGAGGAATCACGCGGGTCCCGCCCACATCCAGAGGAGCCCCGTTTCCGCCTCGTAGCTCGAGATGAGGGATCCTTTCCCTGCTTCGTCGGGAAAGAGTTCCCGGCGTTCCCGTCGCATCTCAAGAGGAGGCCCTCTCAACAGGAACGGCGAGAGGAACTCCAGGGTCGTGCCACCATTCCAAGAGTCCCCCAGATGCCTCAGTCCATTCCAGAGGAACCTCTTTTCCCTTCACCGGCTCGTCTTTCACGCCGAGGATCGACATCCACCAAGGGGGCACGTGGCACAGCCCTGTTGGAAAGCCTCGTGGGAAAGCCTCGAGGGACAGCCTCGAGGGAAAGCCACAGATCCCTTGATCCACGTGACAGGAAGCGTGACACTACTGCTGCAGCTCGGGAGGAAAGCGCACGTGCTTGCCCCCACTCGAGACGAGGCCTGACTCCCCTGGGGAGACTCAGAAGCACCCCAAGATCCATGGCAACACTGGAGAGGAATCCTCAGGTTCCGGCCCCGACTCCACACAAGGACTGAGGCCCCGGCATGGACGGGAGAGGAATCCCGAGAGGTCCCCTAGCAACTCGCATGGGGACTGGCCTTTCCTGAGGCCACCAGAGCGGGTCCCTGAGGTCCCCGTCGTAACTCGAGAAGACCTGCCGCAACTCGAGAAAATCCAGGAGGTTCTCCCCTCCAGGCGAGATGAGGCCCATTTCCGCTGAGGCGTCTCGAGGCTGATCACACCTCACCTCTGGAACTTCGAAAGGGTCCTTCACACCCTTGGTGCAAATCAAGAAGTTCCCCGACCTAGCCGTCTCCACTCGAGAGGAATCACGAGGGTCCCGCCCACATCCAGAGGAGCCCCGTTTCCGCCTCGTAGCTCGAGATGAGGGATCCTTTCCCTGCTTCGTCGGGAAAGAGTTCCCGGCGTTCCCGTCGCATCTCAAGAGGAGGCCCTCTCAACAGGAACGGCGAGAGGAACTCCAGGGTCGTGCCACCATTCCAAGAGTCCCCCAGATGTCTCAGTCCATTCCAGAGGAACCTCTTTTCCCTTCACCGGCTCGTCTTTCACGCCGAGGATCGACTCCCACCAAGGTGGCACGTGGCACAGCCCTGTGGGAAAGCCTCGTGGGAAAGCCTCGAGGGACAGCCTCGAGGGAAAGCCACAGATCCCTTGATCCACGTGACAGGAAGCGTGACACTACTGCTGCAGCTCGGGAGGAAAGCGCACGTGCATGCCCCCACTCGAGACGAGGCCTGACTCCCCTGGGGAGACTCAGAAGCACCCCAAGATCCATGGCAACACTGGAGAGGAATCCTCAGGTTCCGGCCCCGACTCCACACAAGGACTGAGGCCCCGGCATGGACGGGAGAGGAATCCCGAGAGGTCCCCTAGCAACTCGCATGGGGACTGGCCTTTCCTGAGGCCACCAGAGCGGGTCCCTGAGGTCCCCGTCGTAACTCGAGAAGACCTGCCGCAACTCGAGAAAATCCAGGAGGTTCTCCCCTCCAGGCGAGATGAGGCCCATTTCCGCTGAGGCGTCTCGAGGCTGATCACACCTCACCTCTGGAACTTCGAAAGGGTCCTTCACACCCTTGGTGCAAATCAAGAAGTTCCCCGACCTAGCCGTCTCCACTCGAGAGGAATCACGAGGGTCCCGCCCACATCCAGAGGAGCCCCGTTTCCGCCTCGTAGCTCGAGATGAGGGATCCTTTCCCTGCTTCGTCGGGAAAGAGTTCCCGGCGTTCCCGTCGCATCTCAAGAGGAGGCCCTGTCAACAGGAACGGCGAGAGGAACTCCAGGGTCGTGCCACCATTCCAAGAGTCCCCCAGATGTCTCAGTCCATTCCAGAGGAACCTCTTTTCCCTTCACCGGCTCGTCTTTCACGCCGAGGATCGACTCCCACCAAGGTGGCACGTGGCACAGCCCTGTGGGAAAGCCTCGTGGGAAAGCCTCGAGGGACAGCCTCGAGGGAAAGCCACAGATCCCTTGATCCACGTGACAGGAAGTGTTACACTACTGCTGCAGCTCGGGAGGAAAGCGCACGTGCATGCCCCCACTCGAGACGAGGCCTGACTCCCCTGGGGAGACTCAGAAGCACCCCAAGATCCATGGCAACACTGGAGAGGAATCCTCAGGTTCCGGCCCCGACTCCACACAAGGACTGAGGCCCCGGCATGGACGGGAGAGGAATCCCGAGAGGTCCCCTAGCAACTCGCATGGGGACTGGCCTTTCCTGAGGCCACCAGAGCGGGTCCCTGAGGTCCCCGTCGTAACTCGAGAAGACCTGCCGCAACTCGAGAAAATCCAGGAGGTTCTCCCCTCCAGGCGAGATGAGGCCCATTTCCGCTGAGGCGTCTCGAGGCTGATCACACCTCACCTCTGGAACTTCGAAAGGGTCCTTCACACCCTTGGTGCAAATCAAGAAGTTCCCCGACCTAGCCGTCTCCACTCGAGAGGAATCACGAGGGTCCCGCCCACATCCAGAGGAGCCCCGTTTCCGCCTCGTAGCTCGAGATGAGGGTTCCTTTCCCTGCTTCGTCGGGAAAGAGTTCCCGGCGTTCCCGTCGCATCTCAAGAGGAGGCCCTCTCAACAGGAACGGCGAGAGGAACTCCAGGGTCGTGCCACCATTCCAAGAGTCCCCCAGATGTCTCAGTCCATTCCAGAGGAACCTCTTTTCCCTTCACCGGCTCGTCTTTCACGCCGAGGATCGACTCCCACCAAGGTGGCACGTGGCACAGCCCTGTGGGAAAGCCTCGTGGGAAAGCCTCGAGGGACAGCCTCGAGGGAAAGCCACAGATCCCTTGATCCACGTGACAGGAAGCGTGACACTACTGCTGCAGCTCGGGAGGAAAGCGCACGTGCATGCCCCCACTCGAGACGAGGCCTGACTCCCCTGGGGAGACTCAGAAGCACCCCAAGATCCATGGCAACACTGGAGAGGAATCCTCAGGTTCCGGCCCCGACTCCACACAAGGACTGAGGCCCCGGCATGGACGGGAGAGGAATCCCGAGAGGTCCCCTAGCAACTCGCATGGGGACTGGCTTTTCCTGAGGCCACCAGAGCGGGTCCCTGAGGTCCCCGTCGTAACTCGAGAAGACCTGCCGCAACTCGAGAAAATCCAGGAGGTTCTCCCCTCCAGGCGAGATGAGGCCCATTTCCGCTGAGGCGTCTCGAGGCTGATCACACCTCACCTCTGGAACTTCGAAAGGGTCCTTCACACCCTTGGTGCAAATCAAGAAGTTCCCCGACCTAGCCGTCTCCACTCGAGAGGAATCACGAGGGTCCCGCCCACATCCAGAGGAGCCCCGTTTCCGCCTCGTAGCTCGAGATGAGGGATCCTTTCCCTGCTTCGTCGGGAAAGAGTTCCCGGCGTTCCCGTCGCATCTCAAGAGGAGGCCCTCTCAACAGGAACGGCGAGAGGAACTCCAGGGTCTTGCCACCATTCCAAGAGTCCCCCAGATGTCTCAGTCCATTCCAGAGGAACCTCTTTTCCCTTCACCGGCTCGTCTTTCACGCCGAGGATCGACTCCCACCAAGGTGGCACGTGGCACAGCCCTGTGGGAAAGCCTCGTGGGAAAGCCTCGAGGGACAGCCTCGAGGGAAAGCCACAGATCCCTTGATCCACGTGACAGGAAGCGTGACACTTCTGCTGCAGCTCGGGAGGAAAGCGCACGTGCATGCCCCCACTCGAGACGAGGCCTGACTCCCCTGGGGAGACTCAGAAGCACCCCAAGATCCATGGCAACACTGGAGAGGAATCCTCAGGTTCCGGCCCCGACTCCACACAAGGACTGAGGCCCCGGCATGGACGGGAGAGGAATCCCGAGAGGTCCCCTAGCAACTCGCATGGGGACTGGCCTTTCCTGAGGCCACCAGAGCGGGTCCCTGAGGTCCCCGTCGTAACTCGAGAAGACCTGCCGCAACTCGAGAAAATCCAGGAGGTTCTCCCCTCCAGGCGAGATGAGGCCCATTTCCGCTGAGGCGTCTCGAGGCTGATCACACCTCACCTCTGGAACTTCGAAAGGGTCCTTCACACCCTTGGTGCAAATCAAGAAGTTCCCCGACCTAGCCGTCTCCACTCGAGAGGAATCACGAGGGTCCCGCCCACATCCAGAGGAGCCCCGTTTCCGCCTCGTAGCTCGAGATGAGGGATCCTTTCCCTGCTTCGTCGGGAAAGAGTTCCCGGCGTTCCCGTCGCATCTCAAGAGGAGGCCCTCTCAACAGGAACGGCGAGAGGAACTCCAGGGTCGTGCCACCATTCCAAGAGTCCCCCAGATGTCTCAGTCCATTCCAGAGGAACCTCTTTTCCCTTCACCGGCTCGTCTTTCACGCCGAGGATCGACTCCCACCAAGGTGGCACGTGGCACAGCCCTGTGGGAAAGCCTCGTGGGAAAGCCTCGAGGGACAGCCTCGAGGGAAAGCCACAGAGCCCTTGATCCACGTGACAGGAAGCGTGACACTACTGCTGCAGCTCGGGAGGAAAGCGCACGTGCATGCCCCCACTCGAGACGAGGCCTGACTCCCCTGGGGAGACTCAGAAGCACCCCAAGATCCATGGCAACACTGGAGAGGAATCCTCAGGTTCCGGCCCCGACTCCACACAAGGACTGAGGCCCCGGCATGGACGGGAGAGGAATCCCGAGAGGTCCCCTAGCAACTCGCATGGGGACTGGCTTTTCCTGAGGCCACCAGAGCGGGTCCCTGAGGTCCCCGTCGTAACTCGAGAAGACCTGCCGCAACTCGAGAAAATCCAGGAGGTTCTCCCCTCCAGGCGAGATGAGGCCCATTTCCGCTGAGGCGTCTCGAGGCTGATCACACCTCACCTCTGGAACTTCGAAAGGGTCCTTCACACCCTTGGTGCAAATCAAGAAGTTCCCCGACCTAGCCGTCTCCACTCGAGAGGAATCACGAGGGTCCCGCCCACATCCAGAGGAGCCCCGTTTCCGCCTCGTAGCTCGAGATGAGGGATCCTTTCCCTGCTTCGTCGGGAAAGAGTTCCCGGCGTTCCCGTCGCATCTCAAGAGGAGGCCCTCTCAACAGGAACGGCGAGAGGAACTCCAGGGTCTTGCCACCATTCCAAGAGTCCCCCGGATGTCTCAGTCCATTCCAGAGGAACCTCTTTTCCCTTCACCGGCTCGTCTTTCACGCCGAGGATCGACTCCCACCAAGGTGGCACGTGGCACAGCCCTGTGGGAAAGCCTCGTGGGAAAGCCTCGAGGGACAGCCTCGAGGGAAAGCCACAGATCCCTTGATCCACGTGACAGGAAGCGTGAAACTACTGCTGCAGCTCGGGAGGAAAGCGCACGTGCATGCCCCCACTCGAGACGAGGCCTGACTCCCCTGGGGAGACTCAGAAGCACCCCAAGATCCATGGCAACACTGGAGAGGAATCCTCAGGTTCCGGCCCCGACTCCACACAAGGACTGAGGCCCCGGCATGGACGGGAGAGGAATCCCGAGAGGTCCCCTAGCAACTCGCATGGGGACTGGCCTTTCCTGAGGCCACCAGAGCGGGTCCCTGAGGTCCCCGTCGTAACTCGAGAAGACCTGCCGCAACTCGAGAAAATCCAGGAGGTTCTCCCCTCCAGGCGAGATGAGGCCCATTTCCGCTGAGGCGTCTCGAGGCTGATCACACCTCACCTCTGGAACTTCGAAAGGGTCCTTCACACCCTTGGTGCAAATCAAGAAGTTCCCCGACCTAGCCGTCTCCACTCGAGAGGAATCACGCGGGTCCCGCCCACATCCAGAGGAGCCCCGTTTCCGCCTCGTAGATCGAGATGAGGGATCCTTTCCCTGCTTCGTCGGGAAAGAGTTCCCGGCGTTCCCGTCGCATCTCAAGAGGAGGCCCTCTCAACAGGAACGGCGAGAGGAACTCCAGGGTCGTGCCACCATTCCAAGAGTCCCCCAGATGCCTCAGTCCATTCCAGAGGAACCTCTTTTCCCTTAACCGGCTCGTCTTTCACGCCGAGGATCGACATCCACCAAGGGGGCACGTGGCACAGCCCTGTGGGAAAGCCTCGTGGGAAAGCCTCGAGGGACAGCCTCGAGGGAAAGCCACAGATCCCTTGATCCACGTGACAGGAAGCGTGACACTACTGCTGCAGCTCGGGAGGAAAGCGCACGTGCATGCCCCCACTCGAGACGAGGCCTGACTCCCCTGGGGAGACTCAGAAGCACCCCAAGATCCATGGCAACACTGGAGAGGAATCCTCAGGTTCCGGCCCCGACTCCACACAAGGACTGAGGCCCCGGCATGGACGGGAGAGGAATCCCGAGAGGTCCCCTAGCAACTCGCATGGGGACTGGCCTTTCCTGAGGCCACCAGAGCGGGTCCCTGAGGTCCCCGTCGTAACTCGAGAAGACCTGCCGCAACTCGAGAAAATCCAGGAGGTTCTCCCCTCCAGGCGAGATGAGGCCCATTTCCGCTGAGGCGTCTCGAGGCTGATCACACCTCACCTCTGGAACTTCGAAAGGGTCCTTCACACCCTTGGTGCAAATCAAGAAGTTCCCCGACCTAGCCGTCTCCACTCGAGAGGAATCACGCGGGTCCCGCCCACATCCAGAGGAGCCCCGTTTCCGCCTCGTAGCTCGAGATGAGGGATCCTTTCCCTGCTTCGTCGGGAAAGAGTTCCCGGCCTTCCCGTCGCATCTCAAGAGGAGGCCCTCTCAACAGGAACGGCGAGAGGAACTCCAGGGTCGTGCCACCATTCCAAGAGTCCCCCAGATGTCTCAGTCCATTCCAGAGGAACCTCTTTTCCCTTCACCGGCTCGTCTTTCACGCCGAGGATCGACTCCCACCAAGGTGGCACGTGGCACAGCCCTGTGGGAAAGCCTCGTGGGAAAGCCTCGAGGGACAGCCTCGAGGGAAAGCCACAGATCCCTTGATCCACGTGACAGGAAGCGTGACACTACTGCTGAAGCTCGGGAGGAAAGCACACGTGCATGCCCCCACTCGAGACGAGGCCTGACTCCCCTGGGGAGACTCAGAAGCACCCCAAGATCCATGGCAACACTGGAGAGGAATCCTCAGGTTCCGGCCCCGACTCCACACAAGGACTGAGGCCCCGGCATGGACGGGAGAGGAATCCCGAGAGGTCCCCTAGCAACTCGCATGGGGACTGGCCTTTCCTGAGGCCACCAGAGCGGGTCCCTGAGGTCCCCGTCGTAACTCGAGAAGACCTGCCGCAACTCGAGAAAATCCAGGAGGTTCTACCCTCCAGGCGAGATGAGGCCCATTTCCGCTGAGGCGTCTCGAGGCTGATCACACCTCACCTCTGGAACTTCGAAAGGGTCCTTCACACCCTTGGTGCAAATCAAGAAGTTCCCCGACCTAGCCGTCTCCACTCGAGAGGAATCACGAGGGTCCCGCCCACATCCAGAGGAGCCCCGTTTCCGCCTCGTAGCTCGAGATGAGGGATCCTTTCCCTGCTTCATCGGGAAAGAGTTCCCGGCGTTCCCGTCGCATCTCAAGAGGAGGCCCTCTCAACAGGAACGGCGAGAGGAACTCCAGGGTCGTGCCACCATTCCAAGAGTCCCCTAGATGTCTCAGTCCATTCCAGAGGAACCTCTTTTCCCTTCACCGGCTCGTCTTTCACGCCGAGGATCGACTCCCACCAAGGGGGCACGTGGCACAGCCCTGTGGGAAAGCCTCGTGGGAAAGCCTCGAGGGACAGCCTCGAGGGAAAGCCACAGATCCCTTGATCCACGTGACAGGAAGCGTGACACTACTGCTGCAGCTCGGGAGGAAAGCGCACGTGCATGCCGCCACTCGAGACGAGGCCTGACTCCCCTGGGGAGACTCAGAAGCACCCCAAGATCCATGGCAACACTGGAGAGGAATCCTCAGGTTCCGGCCCCGACTCCACACAAGGACTGAGGCCCCGGCATGGACGGGAGAGGAATCCCGAGAGGTCCCCTAGCAACTCGCATGGGGACTGGCCTTTCCTGAGGCCACCAGAGCGGGTCCCTGAGGTCCCCATCGTAACTCGAGAAGACCTGCCGCAACTCGAGAAAATCCAGGAGGTTCTCCCCTCCAGGCGAGATGAGGCCCATTTCCGCTGAGGCGTCTCGAGGCTGATCACACCTCACCTCTGGAACTTCGAAAGGGTCCTTCACACCCTTGGTGCAAATCAAGAAGTTCCCCGACCTAGCCGTCTCCACTCGAGAGGAATCACGCGGGTCCCGCCCACATCCAGAGGAGCCCCGTTTCCGCCTCGTAGCTCGAGATGAGGGATCCTTTCCCTGCTTCGTCGGGAAAGAGTTCCCGGCCTTCCCGTCGCATCTCAAGAGGAGGCCCTCTCAACAGGAACGGCGAGAGGAACTCCAGGGTCGTGCCACCATTCCAAGAGTCCCCCAGATGCCTCAGTCCATTCCAGAGGAACCTCTTTTCCCTTCACCGGCTCGTCTTTCACGCCGAGGATCGACATCCACCAAGGGGGCACGTGGCACAGCCCTGTGGGAAAGCCTCGTGGGAAAGCCTCGAGGGACAGCCTCGAGGGAAAGCCACAGATCCCTTGATCCACGTGACAGGAAGCGTGACACTACTGCTGCAGCTCGGGAGGAAAGCGCACGTGCATGCCCCCACTCGAGACGAGGCCTGACTCCCCTGGGGAGACTCAGAAGCACCCCAAGATCCATGGCAACACTGGAGAGGAATCCTCAGGTTCCGGCCCCGACTCCACACAAGGACTGAGGCCCCGGCATGGACGGGAGAGGAATCCCGAGAGGTCCCCTAGCAACTCGCATGGGGACTGGCCTTTCCTGAGGCCACCAGAGCGGGTCCCTGAGGTCCCCGTCGTAACTCGAGAAGACCTGCCGCAACTCGAGAAAATCCAGGAGGTTCTCCCCTCCAGGCGAGATGAGGCCCATTTCCGCTGAGGCGTCTCGAGGCTGATCACACCTCACCTCTGGAACTTCGAAAGGGTCCTTCACACCCTTGGTGCAAATCAAGAAGTTCCCCGACCTAGCCGTCTCCACTCGAGAGGAATCACGCGGGTCCCGCCCACATCCAGAGGAGCCCCGTTTCCGCCTCGTAGCTCGAGATGAGGGATCCTTTCCCTGCTTCGTCGGGAAAGAGTTCCCGGCGTTCCCGTCGCATCTCAAGAGGAGGCCCTCTCAACAGGAACGGCGAGAGGAACTCCAGGGTCGTGCCACCATTCCAAGAGTCCCCTAGATGTCTCAGTATATTCCAGAGGAACCTCTTTTCCCTTCACCGGCTCGTCTTTCACGCCGAGGATCGACTCCCACCAAGGGGGCACGTGGCACAGCCCTGTGGGAAAGCCTCGTGGGAAAGCCTCGAGGGACAGCCTCGAGGGAAAGCCACAGATCCCTTGATCCACGTGACAGGAAGCGTGACACTACTGCTGCAGCTCGGGAGGAAAGCGCACGTGCATGCCGCCACTCGAGACGAGGCCTGACTCCCCTGGGGAGACTCAGAAGCACCCCAAGATCCATGGCAACACTGGAGAGGAATCCTCAGGTTCCGGCCCCGACTCCACACAAGGACTGAGGCCCCGGCATGGACGGGAGAGGAATCCCGAGAGGTCCCCTAGCAACTCGCATGGGGACTGGCCTTTCCTGAGGCCACCAGAGCGGGTCCCTGAGGTCCCCATCGTAACTCGAGAAGACCTGCCGCAACTCGAGAAAATCCAGGAGGTTCTCCCCTCCAGGCGAGATGAGGCCCATTTCCGCTGAGGCGTCTCGAGGCTGATCACACCTCACCTCTGGAACTTCGAAAGGGTCCTTCACACCCTTGGTGCAAATCAAGAAGTTCCCCGACCTAGCCGTCTCCACTCGAGAGGAATCACGCGGGTCCCGCCCACATCCAGAGGAGCCCCGTTTCCGCCTCGTAGCTCGAGATGAGGGATCCTTTCCCTGCTTCGTCGGGAAAGAGTTCCCGGCGTTCCCGTCGCATCTCAAGAGGAGGCCCTCTCAACAGGAACGGCGAGAGGAACTCCAGGGTCGTGCCACCATTCCAAGAGTCCCCCAGATGCCTCAGTCCATTCCAGAGGAACCTCTTTTCCCTTCACCGGCTCGTCTTTCACGCCGAGGATCGACATCCACCAAGGGGGCACGTGGCACAGCCCTGTTGGAAAGCCTCGTGGGAAAGCCTCGAGGGACAGCCTCGAGGGAAAGCCACAGATCCCTTGATCCACGTGACAGGAAGCGTGACACTACTGCTGCAGCTCGGGAGGAAAGCGCACGTGCTTGCCCCCACTCGAGACGAGGCCTGACTCCCCTGGGGAGACTCAGAAGCACCCCAAGATCCATGGCAACACTGGAGAGGAATCCTCAGGTTCCGGCCCCGACTCCACACAAGGACTGAGGCCCCGGCATGGACGGGAGAGGAATCCCGAGAGGTCCCCTAGCAACTCGCATGGGGACTGGCCTTTCCTGAGGCCACCAGAGCGGGTCCCTGAGGTCCCCGTCGTAACTCGAGAAGACCTGCCGCAACTCGAGAAAATCCAGGAGGTTCTCCCCTCCAGGCGAGATGAGGCCCATTTCCGCTGAGGCGTCTCGAGGCTGATCACACCTCACCTCTGGAACTTCGAAAGGGTCCTTCACACCCTTGGTGCAAATCAAGAAGTTCCCCGACCTAGCCGTCTCCACTCGAGAGGAATCACGAGGGTCCCGCCCACATCCAGAGGAGCCCCGTTTCCGCCTCGTAGCTCGAGATGAGGGATCCTTTCCCTGCTTCGTCGGGAAAGAGTTCCCGGCGTTCCCGTCGCATCTCAAGAGGAGGCCCTCTCAACAGGAACGGCGAGAGGAACTCCAGGGTCGTGCCACCATTCCAAGAGTCCCCCAGATGTCTCAGTCCATTCCAGAGGAACCTCTTTTCCCTTCACCGGCTCGTCTTTCACGCCGAGGATCGACTCCCACCAAGGTGGCACGTGGCACAGCCCTGTGGGAAAGCCTCGTGGGAAAGCCTCGAGGGACAGCCTCGAGGGAAAGCCACAGATCCCTTGATCCACGTGACAGGAAGCGTGACACTACTGCTGCAGCTCGGGAGGAAAGCGCACGTGCATGCCCCCACTCGAGACGAGGCCTGACTCCCCTGGGGAGACTCAGAAGCACCCCAAGATCCATGGCAACACTGGAGAGGAATCCTCAGGTTCCGGCCCCGACTCCACACAAGGACTGAGGCCCCGGCATGGACGGGAGAGGAATCCCGAGAGGTCCCCTAGCAACTCGCATGGGGACTGGCTTTTCCTGAGGCCACCAGAGCGGGTCCCTGAGGTCCCCGTCGTAACTCGAGAAGACCTGCCGCAACTCGAGAAAATCCAGGAGGTTCTCCCCTCCAGGCGAGATGAGGCCCATTTCCGCTGAGGCGTCTCGAGGCTGATCACACCTCACCTCTGGAACTTCGAAAGGGTCCTTCACACCCTTGGTGCAAATCAAGAAGTTCCCCGACCTAGCCGTCTCCACTCGAGAGGAATCACGAGGGTCCCGCCCACATCCAGAGGAGCCCCGTTTCCGCCTCGTAGCTCGAGATGAGGGATCCTTTCCCTGCTTCGTCGGGAAAGAGTTCCCGGCGTTCCCGTCGCATCTCAAGAGGAGGCCCTCTCAACAGGAACGGCGAGAGGAACTCCAGGGTCTTGCCACCATTCCAAGAGTCCCCCAGATGTCTCAGTCCATTCCAGAGGAACCTCTTTTCCCTTCACCGGCTCGTCTTTCACGCCGAGGATCGACTCCCACCAAGGTGGCACGTGGCACAGCCCTGTGGGAAAGCCTCGTGGGAAAGCCTCGAGGGACAGCCTCGAGGGAAAGCCACAGATCCCTTGATCCACGTGACAGGAAGCGTGAAACTACTGCTGCAGCTCGGGAGGAAAGCGCACGTGCATGCCCCCACTCGAGACGAGGCCTGACTCCCCTGGGGAGACTCAGAAGCACCCCAAGATCCATGGCAACACTGGAGAGGAATCCTCAGGTTCCGGCCCCGACTCCACACAAGGACTGAGGCCCCGGCATGGACGGGAGAGGAATCCCGAGAGGTCCCCTAGCAACTCGCATGGGGACTGGCCTTTCCTGAGGCCACCAGAGCGGGTCCCTGAGGTCCCCGTCGTAACTCGAGAAGACCTGCCGCAACTCGAGAAAATCCAGGAGGTTCTCCCCTCCAGGCGAGATGAGGCCCATTTCCGCTGAGGCGTCTCGAGGCTGATCACACCTCACCTCTGGAACTTCGAAAGGGTCCTTCACACCCTTGGTGCAAATCAAGAAGTTCCCCGACCTAGCCGTCTCCACTCGAGAGGAATCACGAGGGTCCCGCCCACATCCAGAGGAGCCCCGTTTCCGCCTCGTAGCTCGAGATGAGGGATCCTTTCCCTGCTTCGTCGGGAAAGAGTTCCCGGCGTTCCCGTCGCATCTCAAGAGGAGGCCCTCTCAACAGGAACGGCGAGAGGAACTCCAGGGTCGTGCCACCATTCCAAGAGTCCCCCAGATGTCTCAGTCCATTCCAGAGGAACCTCTTTTCCCTTCACCGGCTCGTCTTTCACGCCGAGGATCGACTCCCACCAAGGTGGCACGTGGCACAGCCCTGTGGGAAAGCCTCGTGGGAAAGCCTCGAGGGACAGCCTCGAGGGAAAGCCACAGATCCCTTGATCCACGTGACAGGAAGCGTGACACTACTGCTGCAGCTCGGGAGGAAAGCGCACGTGCATGCCCCCACTCGAGACGAGGCCTGACTCCCCTGGGGAGACTCAGAAGCACCCCAAGATCCATGGCAACACTGGAGAGGAATCCTCAGGTTCCGGCCCCGACTCCACACAAGGACTGAGGCCCCGGCATGGACGGGAGAGGAATCCCGAGAGGTCCCCTAGCAACTCGCATGGGGACTGGCTTTTCCTGAGGCCACCAGAGCGGGTCCCTGAGGTCCCCGTCGTAACTCGAGAAGACCTGCCGCAACTCGAGAAAATCCAGGAGGTTCTCCCCTCCAGGCGAGATGAGGCCCATTTCCGCTGAGGCGTCTCGAGGCTGATCACACCTCACCTCTGGAACTTCGAAAGGGTCTTTCACACCCTTGGTGCAAATCAAGAAGTTCCCCGACCTAGCCGTCTCCACTCGAGAGGAATCACGAGGGTCCCGCCCACATCCAGAGGAGCCCCGTTTCCGCCTCGTAGCTCGAGATGAGGGATCCTTTCCCTGCTTCGTCGGGAAAGAGTTCCCGGCGTTCCCGTCGCATCTCAAGAGGAGGCCCTCTCAACAGGAACGGCGAGAGGAACTCCAGGGTCGTGCCACCATTCCAAGAGTCCCCCAGATGTCTCAGTCCATTCCAGAGGAACCTCTTTTCCCTTCACCGGCTCGTCTTTCACGCCGAGGATCGACTCACACCAAGGTGGCACGTGGCACAGCCCTGTGGGAAAGCCTCGTGGGAAAGCCTCGAGGGACAGCCTCGAGGGAAAGCCACAGATCCCTTGATCCACGTGACAGGAAGCGTGACACTACTGCTGCAGCTCGGGAGGAAAGCACACGTGCATGCCCCCAATCGAGACGAGGCCTGACTCCCCTGGGGAGACTCAGAAGCACCCC
The DNA here is from genome assembly GCF_023091745.1 of Budorcas taxicolor. NCBI lineage: Eukaryota > Metazoa > Chordata > Mammalia > Artiodactyla > Bovidae > Budorcas > Budorcas taxicolor. The sequence continues at coordinate 145,019 of NW_026291940.1, read as the reverse complement.
AAGATCCATGGCAACACTGGAGAGGAATCCTCAGGTTCCGGCCCCGACTCCACACAAGGACTGAGGCCCCGGCATGGACGGGAGAGGAATCCCGAGAGGTCCCCTAGCAACTCGCATGGGGACTGGCCTTTCCTGAGGCCACCAGAGCGGGTCCCTGAAGTCCCCGCCGTAACTCGAGAAGACCTGCCGCAACTCGAGAAAATCCAGGAGGTTCTCCCCTCCAGGCGAGATGAGGCCCATTTCCGCTGAGGCATCTCGAGGCTGATCACACCTCACCTCTGGAACTTCGAAAGGGTCCTTCACACCCTTGGTGCAAATCAAGAAGTTCCCCGACCTAGCCGTCTCCACTCGAGAGGAATCACGAGGGTCCCGCCCACATCCAGAGGAGCCCCGTTTCCGCCTCGTAGCTCGAGATGAGGGATCCTTTCCCTGCTTCGTCGGGAAAGAGTTCCCGGCGTTCCCGTCGCATCTCAAGAGGAGGCCCTCTCAACAGGAACGGCGAGAGGAACTCGAGGGTCGTGCCACCATTCCAAGAGTCCCCCAGATGTCTCAGTCCATTCCAGAGGAACCTCTTTTCCCTTCACCGGCTCGTCTTTCACGCCGAGGATCGACTCACACCAAGGTGGCACGTGGCACAGCCCTGTGGGAAAGCCTCATGGGAAAGCCTCGAGGGACAGCCTCGAGGGAAAGCCACAGATCCCTTGATCCACGTGACAGGAAGCGTGACACTACTGCTGCAGCTCGGGAGGAAAGCGCACGTGCATGCCCCCACTCGAGACGAGGCCTGACTCCCCTGGGGAGACTCAGAAGCACCCCAAGATCCATGGCAACACTGGAGAGGAATCCTCAGGTTCCGGCCCCGACTCCACACAAGGACTGAGGCCCCGGCATGGACGGGAGAGGAATCCCGAGAGGTCCCCTAGCAACTCGCATGGGGACTGGCCTTTCCTGAGGCCACCAGAGCGGGTCCCTGAGGTCCCCGCCGTAACTCGAGAAGACCTGCCGCAACTCGAGAAAATCCAGGAGGTTCTCCCCTCCAGGCGAGATGAGGCCCATTTCCGCTGAGGCGTCTCGAGGCTGATCACACCTCACCTCTGGAACTTCGAAAGGGTCCTTCACACCCTTGGTGCAAATCAAGAAGTTCCCCGACCTAGCCGTCTCCACTCGAGAGGAATCACGAGGGTCCCGCCCACATCCAGAGGAGCCCCGTTTCCGCCTCGTAGCTCGAGATGAGGGATCCTTTCCCTGCTTCGTCGGGAAAGAGTTCCCGGCGTTCCCATCGCATCTCAAGAGGAGGCCCTCTCAACAGGAACGGCGAGAGGAACTCCAGGGTCGTGCCACCATTCCAAGAGTCCCCCAGATGTCTCAGTCCATTCCAGAGGAACCTCTTTTCCCTTCACCGGCTCGTCTTTCACGCCGAGGATCGACTCACACCAAGGTGGCACGTGGCACAGCCCTGTGGGAAAGCCTCGTGGGAAAGCCTCGAGGGACAGCCTCGAGGGAAAGCCACAGATCCCTTGATCCACGTGACAGGAAGCGTGACACTTCTGCTGCAGCTCGGGAGGAAAGCGCACGTGCATGCCCCCACTCGAGACGAGGCCTGACTCCCCTGGGGAGACTCAGAAGCACCCCAAGATCCATGGCAACACTGGAGAGGAATCCTCAGGTTCCGGCCCCGACTCCACACAAGGACTGAGGCCCCGGCATGGACGGGAGAGGAATCCCGAGAGGTCCCCTAGCAACTCGCATGGGGACTGGCCTTTCCTGAGGCCACCAGAGCGGGTCCCTGAGGTCCCCGCCGTAACTCGAGAAGACCTGCCGCAACTCGAGAAAATCCAGGAGGTTCTCCCCTCCAGGCGAGATGAGGCCCATTTCCGCTGAGGCGTCTCGAGGCTGATCACACCTCACCTCTGGAACTTCGGAAGGGTCCTTCACACCCTTGGTGCAAATCAAGAAGTTCCCCGACCTAGCCGTCTCCACTCGAGAGGAATCACGAGGGTCCCGCCCACATCCAGAGGAGCCCCGTTTCCGCCTCGTAGCTCGAGATGAGGGATCCTTTCCCTGCTTCGTCGGGAAAGAGTTCCCGGCGTTCCCGTCGCATCTCAAGAGGAGGCCCTCTCAACAGGAACGGCGAGAGGAACTCGAGGGTCGTGCCACCATTCCAAGAGTCCCCCAGATGTCTCAGTCCATTCCAGAGGAAGCTCTTATCCTTCACCGGCTCGTCTTTCACGCCGAGGATCGACTCACACCAAGGTGGCACGTGGCACAGCCCTGTGGGAAAGCCTCGTGGGAAAGCCTTGAGGGACAGCCTCGAGGGAAAGCCACAGATCCCTTGATCCACGTGACAGGAAGCGTGACACTACTGCTGCAGCTCGGGAGGAAAGCACACGTGCATGCCCCCACTCGAGACGAGGCCTGACTCCCCTGGGGATACTCAGAAGCACCCCAAGATCCATGGCAACACTGGAGAGGAATCCTCAGGTTCCGGCCCCGACTCCACACAAGGACTGAGGCCCCGGCATGGACGGGAGAGGAATCCTGAGAGGTCCCCTAGCAACTCACATGGGGACTGGCCTTTCCTGAGGCCACCAGAGCGGGTCCCTGAAGTCCCCGCCGTAACTCGAGAAGACCTGCCGCAACTCGAGAAAATCCAGGAGGTTCTCCCCTCCAGGCGAGATGAGGCCCATTTCCGCTGAGGCGTCTCGAGGCTGATCACACCTCCCCTCTGGAACTTCGAAAGGGTCCTTCACACCCTTGGTGCAAATCAAGAAGTTCCCCGACATACCCGTCTCCACTCGAGAGGAATCACGAGGGTCCCGCCCACATCCAGAGGAGCCCCGTTTCCGCCTCGTAGCTCGAGATGAGGGATCCTTTCCCTGCTTCATCGGGAAAGAGTTCCCGGCGTTCCCGTCGCATCTCAAGAGGAGGCCCTCTCAACAGGAACGGCGAGAGGAACTCGAGGGTCGTGCCACCATTCCAAGAGTCCCCTAGATGTCTCAGTCCATTCCAGAGGAACCTCTTTTCCCTTCACCGGCTCGTCTTTCACGCCGAGGATCGACTCACACCAAGGTGGCACGTGGCACAGCCCTGTGGGAAAGCCTCGTGGGAAAGCCTCGAGGGACAGCCTCGAGGGAAAGCCACAGATCCCTTGATCCACGTGACAGGAAGCGTGACACTTCTGCTGCAGCTCGGGAGGAAAGCGCACGTGCATGCCCCCACTCGAGACGAGGCCTGACTCCCCTGGGGAGACTCAGAAGCACCCCAAGGTCCATGGCAACACTGGAGAGGAATCCTCAGGTTCCGGCCCCGACTCCACACAAGGACTGAGGCCCCGGCATGGACGGGAGAGGAATCCCGAGAGGTCCCCTAGCAACTCGCATGGGGACTGGCCTTTCCTGAGGCCACCAGAGCGGGTCCCTGAGGTCCCCGCCGTAACTCGAGAAGACCTGCCGCAACTCGAGAAAATCCAGGAGGTTCTCCCCTCCAGGCGAGATGAGGCCCATTTCCGCTGAGGCGTCTCGAGGCTGATCACACCTCACCTCTGGAACTTCGGAAGGGTCCTTCACACACTTGGTGCAAATCAAGAAGTTCCCCGACCTAGCCGTCTCCACTCGAGAGGAATCACGAGGGTCCCGCCCACATCCAGAGGAGCCCCGTTTCCGCCTCGTAGCTCGAGATGAGGGATCCTTTCCCTGCTTCGTCGGGAAAGAGTTCCCGGCGTTCCCGTCGCATCTCAAGAGGAGGCCCTCTCAACAGGAACGGCGAGAGGAACTCCAGGGTCGTGCCACCATTCCAAGAGTCCCCCAGATGTCTCAGTCCATTCCAGAGGAACCTCTTTTCCCTTCACCGGCTCGTCTTTCACGCCGAGGATCGACTCCCACCAAGGTGGCACGTGGCACAGCCCTGTGGGAAAGCCTCGTGGGAAAGCCTCGAGGGACAGCCTCGAGGGAAAGCCACAGATCCCTTGATCCACGTGACAGGAAGCGTGACACTACTGCTGCAGCTCGGGAGGAAAGCGCACGTGCATGCCCCCACTCGAGACGAGGCCTGACTCCCCTGGGGAGACTCAGAAGCACCCCAAGATCCATGGCAACACTGGAGAGGAATCCTCAGGTTCCGGCCCCGACTCCACACAAGGACTGAGGCCCCGGCATGGACGGGAGAGGAATCCCGAGAGGTCCCCTAGCAACTCGCATGGGGACTGGCCTTTCCTGAGGCCACCAGAGCGGGTCCCTGAGGTCCCCGCCATAACTCGAGAAGACCTGCCGCAACTCGAGAAAATCCAGGAGGTTCTCCCCTCCAGGCGAGATGAGGCCCATTTCCGCTGAGGCGTCTCGAGCCTGACCACACCTCCCCTCTGGAACTTCGAAAGGGTCCTTCACACCCTTGGTGCAAATCAAGAAGTTCCCCGACATACCCGTCTCCACTCGAGAGGAATCACGAGGGTCCCGCCCACATCCAGAGGAGCCCCGTTTCCGCCTCGTAGCTCGAGATGAGGGATCCTTTCCCTGCTTCGTCGGGAAAGAGTTCCCGGCGTTCCCGTCGTATCTCAAGAGGAGGCCCTCTCAACAGGAACGGCGAGAGGAACTCGAGGGTCGTGCCACCATTCCAAGAGTCCCCCAGATGTCTCAGTCCATTCCAGAGGAACTTCTTTTCCCTTCACCGGCTCGTCTTTCACGCCGAGGATCGACTCACACCAAGGTGGCACGTGGCACAGCCCTGTGGGAAAGCCTCATGGGAAAGCCTCGAGGGACAGCCTCGAGGGAAAGCCACAGATCCCTTGATCCACGTGACAGGAAGCGTGACACTACTGCTGCAGCTCGGGAGGAAAGCGCACGTGCATGCCCCCACTCGAGACGAGGCCTGACTCCCCTGGGGAGACTCAGAAGCACCCCAAGATCCATGGCAACACTGGAGAGGAATCCTCAGGTTCCGGCCCCGACTCCACACAAGGACTGAGGCCCCGGCATGGACGGGAGAGGAATCCCGAGAGGTCCCCTAGCAACACGCATGGGGACTGGCCTTTCCTGAGGCCACCAGAGCGGGTCCCTGTGGTCCCCGTCGTAACTCGAGAAGACCTGCCGCAACTCGAGAAAATCCAGGAGGTTCTCCCCTCCAGGAGAGATGAGGCCCATTTCCGCTGAGGCGTCTCGAGGCTGATTACACCTCACCTCTGGAACTTCGAAAGGGTCCTTCACACCCTTGGTGCAAATCAAGAAGTTCCCCGACCTAGCCGTCTCCACTCGAGAGGAATCACGAGGGTCCCGCCCACATCCAGAGGAGCCCCGTTTCCGCCTCGTAGCTCGAGATGAGGGATCCTTTCCCTGCTTCGTCGGGAAAGAGTTCCCGGCGTTCCCGTCGCATCTCAAGAGGAGGCCCTCTCAACAGGAACGGCGAGAGGAACTCCAGGGTCGTGCCACCTTTCAAGAGTCCCCCAGATGTCTCAGTCCATTCCAGAGGAACCTCTTTTCCCTTCACCGGCTCGTCTTTCACGCCGAGGATCGACTCCCACCAAGGTGGCACGTGGCACAGCCCTGTGGGAAAGCCTCGTGGGAAATCCTCGAGGGACAGCCTCGAGGGAAAGCCACAGATCCCTTGATCCACGTGACAGGAAGCGTGACACTACTGCTGCAGCTCGGGAGGAAAGCGCACGTGCATGACCCCACTCGAGACGAGGCCTGACTCCCCTGGGGAGACTCAGAAGCACCCCAAGATCCATGGCAACACTGGAGAGGAATCCTCAGGTTCCGGCCCCGACTCCACACAAGGACTGAGGCCCCGGCATGGACGGGAGAGGAATCCCGAGAGGTCCCCTAGCAACTCGCATGGGGACTGGCCTTTCCTGAGGCCACCAGAGCGGGTCCCTGAGGTCCCCGTCGTAACTCGAGAAGACCTGCCGCAACTCGAGAAAATCCAGGAGGTTCTCCCCTCCAGGCGAGATGAGGCCCATTTCCGCTGAGGCGTCTCGAGGCTGATCACACCTCACCTCTGGAACTTCGAAAGGGTCCTTCACACCCTTGGTGCAAATCAAGAAGTTCCCCGACCTAGCCGTCTCCACTCGAGAGGAATCACGAGGGTCCCGCCCCCATCCAGAGGAGCCCCGTTTCCGCCTCGTAGCTCGAGATGAGGGATCCTTTCCCTGCTTCGTCGGGAAAGAGTTCCCGGCGTTCCCGTCGCATCTCAAGAGGAGGCCCTCTCAACAGGAACGGCGAGAGGAACTCCAGGGTCGTGCCACCATTCCAAGAGTCCCCCAGATGTCTCAGTCCATTCCAGAGGAACCTCTTTTCCCTTCACCGGCTCGTCTTTCACGCCGAGGATCGACTCCCACCAAGGTGGCACGTGGCACAGCCCTGTGGGAAAGCCTCGTGGGAAAGCCTCGAGGGACAGCCTCGAGGGAAAGCCACAGATCCCTTGATCCACGTGACAGGAAGCGTGACACTACTGCTGCAGCTCGGGAGGAAAGTGCACGTGCATGCCCCCACTCGAGACGAGGCCTGACTCCCCTGGGGAGACTCAGAAGCACCCCAAGATCCATGGCAACACTGGAGAGGAATCCTCAGGTTCCGGCCCCGACTCCACACAAGGACTGAGGCCCCGGCATGGACGGGAGAGGAATCCCGAGAGGTCCCCTAGCAACTCGCATGGGGACTGGCCTTTCCTGAGGCCACCAGAGCGGGTCCCTGAGGTCCCCGCCGTAACTCGAGAAGACCTGCCGCAACTCGAGAAAATCCAGGAGGTTCTCCCCTCCAGGCGAGATGAGGCCCATTTCCGCTGAGGCGTCTCGAGGCTGATCACACCTCACCTCTGGAACTTCGAAAGGGTCCTTCACACCCTTGGTGCAAATCAAGAAGTTCCCCGACCTAGCCGTCTCCACTCGAGAGGAATCACGAGGGTCCCGCCCACATCCAGAGGAGCCCCGTTTCCGCCTCGTAGCTCGAGATGAGGGATCCTTTCCCTGCTTCGTCGGGAAAGAGTTCCCGGCGTTCCCGTCGCATCTCAAGAGGAGGCCCTCTCAACAGGAACGGCGAGAGGAACTCCAGGGTCGTGCCACCATTCCAAGAGTCCCCCAGATGTCTCAGTCCATTCCAGAGGAAGCTCTTATCCTTCACCGGCTCGTCTTTCACGCCGAGGATCGACTCCCACCAAGGTGGCACGTGGCACAGCCCTGTGGGAAAGCCTCGTGGGAAAGCCTCGAGGGACAGCCTCGAGGGAAAGCCACAGATCCCTTGATCCACGTGACAGGAAGCGTGACACTACTGCTGCAGCTCGGGAGGAAAGCGCACGTGCATGCCCCCACTCGAGACGAGGCCTGACTCCCCTGGGGAGACTCAGAAGCACCCCAAGATCCATGGCAACACTGGAGAGGAATCCTCAGGTTCCGGCCCCGACTCCACACAAGGACTGAGGCCCCGGCATGGACGGGAGAGGAATCCCGAGAGGTCCCCTAGCAACTCGCATGGGGACTGGCCTTTCCTGAGGCCACCAGAGCGGGTCCCTGAGGTCCCCGTCGTAACTCGAGAAGACCTGCCGCAACTCGAGAAAATCCAGGAGGTTCTCCCCTCCAGGCGAGATGAGGCCCATTTCCGCTGAGGCGTCTCGAGGCTGATCACACCTCACCTCTGGAACTTCGAAAGGGTCCTTCACACCCTTGGTGCAAATCAAGAAGTTCCCCGACCTAGCCGTCTCCACTCGAGAGGAATCACGAGGGTCCCGCCCACATCCAGAGGAGCCCCGTTTCCGCCTCGTAGCTCGAGATGAGGGATCCTTTCCCTGCTTCGTCGGGAAAGAGTTCCCGGCGTTCCCGTCGCATCTCAAGAGGAGGCCCTCTCAACAGGAACGGCGAGAGGAACTCCAGGGTCGTGCCACCATTCCAAGAGTCCCCCAGATGTCTCAGTCCATTCCAGAGGAACCTCTTTTCCCTTCAACGGCTCGTCTTTCACGCCGAGGATCGACTCCCACCAAGGTGGCACGTGGCACAGCCCTGTGGGAAAGCCTCGTGGGAAAGCCTCGAGGGACAGCCTCGAGGGAAAGCCACAGATCCCTTGATCCACGTGACAGGAAGCGTGACACTACTGCTGCAGCTCGGGAGGAAAGCGCACGTGCATGCCCCCACTCGAGACGAGGCCTGACTCCCCTGGGGAGACTCAGAAGCACCCCAAGATCCATGGCAACACTGGAGAGGAATCCTCAGGTTCCGGCCCCGACTCCACACAAGGACTGAGGCCCCGGCATGGACGGGAGAGGAATCCCGAGAGGTCCCCTAGCAACTCGCATGGGGACTGGCCTTTCCTGAGGCCACCAGAGCGGGTCCCTGAGGTCCCCGCCGTAACTCGAGAAGACCTGCCGCAACTCGAGAAAATCCAGGAGGTTCTCCCCTCCAGGCGAGATGAGGCCCATTTCCGCTGAGGCGTCTCGAGGCTGACCACACCTCCCCTCTGGAACTTCGAAAGGGTCCTTCACACCCTTGGTGCAAATCAAGAAGTTCCCCGACATACCCGTCTCCACTCGAGAGGAATCACGAGGGTCCCGCCCACATCCAGAGGAGCCCCGTTTCCGCCTCGTAGCTCGAGATGAGGGATCCTTTCCCTGCTTCGTCGGGAAAGAGTTCCCGGCGTTCCCGTCGTATCTCAAGAGGAGGCCCTCTCAACAGGAACGGCGAGAGGAACTCGAGGGTCGTGCCACCATTCCAAGAGTCCCCCAGATGTCTCAGTCCATTCCAGAGGAACTTCTTTTCCCTTCACCGGCTCGTCTTTCACGCCGAGGATCGACTCACACCAAGGTGGCACGTGGCACAGCCCTGTGGGAAAGCCTCGTGGGAAAGCCTCGAGGGACAGCCTCGAGGGAAAGCCACAGATCCCTTGATCCACGTGACAGGAAGCGTGACACTACTGCTGCAGCTCGGGAGGAAAGCGCACGTGCATGCCCCCACTCGAGACGAGGCCTGACTCCCCTGGGGAGACTCAGAAGCACCCCAAGATCCATGGCAACACTGGAGAGGAATCCTCAGGTTCCGGCCCCGACTCCACACAAGGACTGAGGCCCGGCATGGACGGGAGAGGAATCCCGAGAGGTCCCCTAGCAACTCGCATGGGGACTGGCCTTTCCTGAGGCCACCAGAGCGGGTCCCTGAGGTCCCCGCCGTAACTCGAGAAGACCTGCCGCAACTCGAGAAAATCCAGGAGGTTCTCCCCTCCAGGCGAGATGAGGCCCATTTCCGCTGAGGCGTCTCGAGGCTGATCACACCTCACCTCTGGAACTTCGGAAGGGTCCTTCACACCCTTGGTGCAAATCAAGAAGTTCCCCGACCTAGCCGTCTCCACTCGAGAGGAATCACGAGGGTCCCGCCCACATCCAGAGGAGCCCCGTTTCCGCCTCGTAGCTCGAGATGAGGGATCCTTTCCCTGCTTCGTCGGGAAAGAGTTCCCGGCGTTCCCGTCGCATCTCAAGAGGAGGCCCTCTCAACAGGAACGGCGAGAGGAACTCCAGGGTCGTGCCACCATTCCAAGAGTCCCCCAGATGTCTCAGTCCATTCCAGAGGAACCTCTTTTCCCTTCACCGGCTCGTCTTTCACGCCGAGGATCGACTCACACCAAGGTGGCACGTGGCACAGCCCTGTGGGAAAGCCTCGTGGGAAAGCCTCGAGGGACAGCCTCGAGGGAAAGCCACAGATCCCTTGATCCACGTGACAGGAAGCGTGACACTACTGCTGCAGCTCGGGAGGAAAGCGCATGTGCATGCCCCCACTCGAGACGAGGCCTGACTCCCCTGGGGAGACTCAGAAGCACCCCAAGATCCATGGCAACACTGGAGAGGAATCCTCAGGTTCCGGCCCCGACTCCACACAAGGACTGAGGCCCCGGCATGGACGGGAGAGGAATCCCGAGAGGTCCCCTAGCAACTCGCATGGGGACTGGCCTTTCCTGAGGCCACCAGAGCGGGTCCCTGAGGTCCCCGCCGTAACTCGAGAAGACCTGCCGCAACTCGAGAAAATCCAGGAGGTTCTCCCCTCCAGGCGAGATGAGGCCCATTTCCGCTGAGGCGTCTCGAGGCTGACCACACCTCCCCTCTGGAACTTCGAAAGGGTCCTTCACACCCTTGGTGCAAATCAAGAAGTTCCCCGACCTAGCCGTCTCCACTCGAGAGGAATCACGAGGGTCCCGCCCACATCCAGAGGAGCCCCGTTTCCGCCTCGTAGCTCGAGATGAGGGATCCTTTCCCTGCTTCGTCGGGAAAGAGTTCCCGGCGTTCCCGTCGTATCTCAAGAGGAGGCCCTCTCAACAGGAACGGCGAGAGGAACTCGAGGGTCGTGCCACCATTCCAAGAGTCCCCCAGATGTCTCAGTCCATTCCAGAGGAACTTCTTTTCCCTTCACCGGCTCGTCTTTCACGCCGAGGATCGACTCACACCAAGGTGGCACGTGGCACAGCCCTGTGGGAAAGCCTCGTGGGAAAGCCTCGAGGGACAGCCTCGAGGGAAAGCCACAGATCCCTTGATCCACGTGACAGGAAGCGTGACACTACTGCTGCAGCTCGGGAGGAAAGCGCACGTGCATGCCCCCACTCGAGACGAGGCCTGACTCCCCTGGGGAGACTCAGAAGCAACCCAAGATCCATGGCAACACTGGAGAGGAATCCTCAGGTTCCGACCCCGACTCCACACAAGGACTGAGGCCCCGGCATGGACGGGAGAGGAATCCCGAGAGGTCCCCTAGCAACTCGCATGGGGACTGGTCTTTCCTGAGGCCACCAGAGCGGGTCCCTGAGGTCCCCGCCGTAACTCGAGAAGACCTGCCGCAACTCGAGAAAATCCAGGAGGTTCTCCCCTCCAGGCGAGATGAGGCCCATTTCCGCTGAGGCGTCTCGAGGCTGATCACACCTGCCCTCTGGAACTTCGAAAGGGTCCTTCACACCCTTGGTGCAAATCAAGAAGTTCCCCGACATACCCGTCTCCACTCGAGAGGAATCACGAGGGTCCCGCCCACATCCAGAGGAGCCCCGTTTCCGCCTCGTAGCTCGAGATGAGGGATCCTTTCCCTGTTTCGTCGGGAAAGAGTTCCCGGCGTTCCCGTCGCATCTCAAGAGGAGGCCCTCTCAACAGGAACGGCGAGAGGAACTCCAGGGTCGTGCCACCATTCCAAGAGTCCCCCAGATGTCTCAGTCCATTCCAGAGGAACCTCTTTTCCCTTCACCGGCTCGTCTTTCACGCCGAGGATCGACTCCCACCAAGGTGGCACGTGGCACAGCCCTGTGGGAAAGCCTCGTGGGAAAGCCTCGAGGGACAGCCTCGAGGGAAAGCCACAGATCCCTTGATCCACGTGACAGGAAGCGTGACACTACTGCTGCAGCTCGGGAGGAAAGCGCACGTGCATGCCCCCACTCGAGGCGAGGCCTGACTCCCCTGGGGAGACTCAGAAGCACCCCAAGATCCATGGCAACACTGGAGAGGAATCCTCAGGTTCCGGCCCCGACTCCACACAAGGACTGAGGCCCCGGCATGGACGGGAGAGGAATCCCGAGAGGTCCCCTAGCAACTCGCATGGGGACTGGCCTTTCCTGAGGCCACCAGAGCGGGTCCCTGAGGTCCCCGTCGTAACTCGAGAAGACCTGCCGCAACTCGAGAAAATCCAGGAGGTTCTCCCCTCCAGGCGAGATGAGGCCCATTTCCGCTGAGGCGTCTCGAGGCTGATCACACCTCACCTCTGGAACTTCGAAAGGGTCCTTCACACCCTTGGTGCAAATCAAGAAGTTCCCCGACCTAGCCGTCTCCACTCGAGAGGAATCACGAGGGTCCCGCCCCCATCCAGAGGAGCCCCGTTTCCGCCTCGTAGATCGAGATGAGGGATCCTTTCCCTGCTTCGTCGGGAAAGAGTTCCCGGCGTTCCCGTCGCATCTCAAGAGGAGGCCCTCTCAACAGGAACGGCGAGAGGAACTCCAGGGTCGTGCCACCATTCCAAGAGTCCCCCAGATGTCTCAGTCCATTCCAGAGGAACCTCTTTTCCCTTCACCGGCTCGTCTTTCACGCCGAGGATCGACTCCCACCAAGGTGGCACGTGGCACAGCCCTGTGGGAAAGCCTCGTGGGAAAGCCTCGAGGGACAGCCTCGAGGGAAAGCCACAGATCCCTTGATCCACGTGACAGGAAGCGTGACACTACTGCTGCAGCTCGGGAGGAAAGCGCACGTGCATGCCCCCACTCGAGACGAGGCCTGACTCCCCTGGGGAGACTCAGAAGCACCCCAAGATCCATGGCAACACTGGAGAGGAATCCTCAGGTTCCGGCCCCGACTCCACACAAGGACTGAGGCCCCGGCATGGACGGGAGAGGAATCCCGAGAGGTCCCCTAGCAACTCGCATGGGGACTGGCCTTTCCTGAGGCCACCAGAGCGGGTCCCTGAGGTCCCCGCCGTAACTCGAGAAGACCTGCCGCAACTCGAGAAAATCCAGGAGGTTCTCCCCTCCAGGCGAGATGAGGCCCATTTCCGCTGAGGCGTCTCGAGGCTGATCACACCTCACCTCTGGAACTTCGAAAGGGTCCTTCACACCCTTGGTGCAAATCAAGAAGTTCCCCGACCTAGCCGTCTCCACTCGAGAGGAATCACGAGGGTCCCGCCCACATCCAGAGGAGCCCCGTTTCCGCCTCGTAGCTCGAGATGAGGGATCCTTTCCCTGCTTCGTCGGGAAAGAGTTCCCGGCGTTCCCGTCGCATCTCAAGAGGAGGCCCTCTCAACAGGAACGGCGAGAGGAACTCCAGGGTCGTGACACCATTCCCAGAGTCCCCCAGATGTCTCAGTCCATTCCAGAGGAACCTCTTTTCCCTTCACCGGCTCGTCTTTCACGCCGAGGGTCGACTCACACCAAGGTGGCACGTGGCACAGCCCTGTGGGAAAGCCTCGAGGGACAGCCTCGAGGGAAAGCCACAGATCCCTTGATCCACGTGACAGGAAGCGTGACACTACTGCTGCAGCTCGGGAGGGAAGCGCACGTGCATGCCCCCTCTCGAGATGAGGCCTGACTCCCCTGGGGAGGCTCAGAAGCACCCCAAGATCCATGGCAACACTGGAGAGGAATCCTCAGGTTCCGGCCCCGACTCCACATAAGGACTGAGGCCCCGGCATGGACGGGAGAGGAATCCCGAGAGGTCCCCTTGCAACTCGCATGGGGACTGGCCTTTCCTGAGGCCACCAGAGCGTGTCCCTGAGGTCCCCGTCGTAACTCGAGAAGACCTGCCGCAACTCGAGAAAATCCAGGAGGTTCTCCACTCCAGGCGAGATGAGGCCCATTTCCGCTGAGGCGTCTCGATGCTGATCACAACTCCCCTCTGGAACTTCGAAAGGGTCCTTCACACCCTTGGTGCAAATCAAGAAGTTCCCCGACATACCCGTCTCCACTCGAGAAGAATCACGAGGGTCCCGCCCACATCCAGAGGAGCCCCGTTTCCGCCTCGTAGCTCGAGATGAGGGATCCTTTCCCTGCTTCTTCGGGAAAGAGTTCCCGGCGTTCCCGTTGCATCTCAAGAGGAGGCCCTCTCAACAGGAACGGCGAGAGGAACTCCACGGTCGTGCCACAATTCCAAGAGTCCCCCAGATGTCTCAGTCCATTCCAGAGGAACCTCTTTTCCCTTCACCGGCTCGTCTTCAACGCCGAGGATCGACTCACACCAAGGTGGCACGTGGCACAGCCCTGTGGGAAATTCTCGTGGGAAAGCCTCGAGGGACAGCCTCGAGGGAAAGCCACAGATCCCTTGATCCACGTGACAGGAAGCGTGACACTACTGCTGCAGCTCGGGAGGAAAGCGCACGTGCATGCCCCCACTCGAGACGAGGCCTGACTCCCCTGGGGAGACTCAGAAGCACCCCAAGATCCATGGCAACACTGGAGAGGAATCCTCAGGTTCCGGCCCCGACTCCACACAAGGACTGAGGCCCCGGCATGGACGGGAGAGGAATCCCGAGAGGTCCCCTAGCAACTCGCATGGGGACTGGCCTTTCCTGAGGCCACCAGAGCGGGTCCCTGAGGTCCCCGTCGTAACTCGAGAAGACATGCCGCAACTCGAGAAAATCCAGGAGGTTCTCCCCTCCAGGCGAGATGAGGCCCATTTCCGCTGAGGCGTCTCGATGCTGATCACAACTCCCCTCTGGAACTTCGAAAGGGTCCTTCACACCCTTGGTGCAAATCAAGAAGTTCCCCGACATACCCGTCTCCACTCGAGAGGAATCACGAGGGTCCCACCCACATCCAGAGGAGCCCCGTTTCCGCCTCGTAGCTCGAGATGAGGGATCCTTTCCCTGCTTCATCGGGAAAGAGTTCCCGGCCTTCCCGTCGCATCTCAAGAGGAGGCCCTCTCAACAGGAACGGCGAGAGGAACTCCAGGGTCGTGCCACCATTCCAAGAGTCCCCCAGATGTCTCAGTCCATTCCAGAGGAACCTCTTTTCCCTTCACCGGCTCGTCTTCAACGCCGAGGATCGACTCACACCAAGGTGGCACGTGGCACAGCCCTGTGGGAAAGCCTCGTGGGAAAGCCTCGAGGGACAGCCTCGAGGGAAAGCCACAGATCCCTTGATCCACGTGACAGGAAGCGTGACACTACTGCTGCAGCTCGGGAGGAAAGCGCACGTGCATGCCCCCACTCGAGACGAGGCCTGACTCCCCTGTGGAGACTCAGAAGCACCCCAAGATCCATGGCAACACTTGAGAGGAATCCTCAGGTTCAGGCTCCGACTCCACACAAGGACTGAGGCCCCGGCATGGATGGGAGAGGAATCCCGAGAGGTCCCCTAGCAACTCGCATGGGGACTGGCCTTTCCTGAGGCCACCAGAGCGGGTCCCTGAGGTCCCCGTCGTAACTCGAGAAGACCTGCCGCAACTCGAGAAAATCCAGGAGGTTCTCCCCTCCAGGCGAGATGAGGCCCATTTCCACTGAGGCGTCTCGAGACTGATCACACCTCACCTCTGGAACTTCGAAAGGGTCCTTCACACCCTTGGTGCAAATCAAGAAGTTCCCCGACATACCCGTCTCCACTCGAGAGGAATCACGAGGGTTCCGCCCACATCCAGAGGAGCCCCGTTTCCGCCTCGTAGCTCGAGATGAGGGATCCTTTCCCTGCTTCGTCGGGAAAGAGTTCCCGGCGTTCCCGTCGCATCTCAAGAGGAGGCCCTCTCAACAGGAACGGCGAGAGGAACTCCAGGGTCGTGCCACCATTCCAAGAGTCCCCCAGATGTCTCAGTCCATTCCAGAGGAACCTCTTTTCCCTTCACCGGCTCGTCTTTCACGCCGAGGATCGACTCAAACCAAGGTGGCACGTGGCACAGCCCTGTGGGACAGCCTCGAGGGAAAGCCACAGATCCCTTGATCCACGTGACAGGAAGCGTGACACTACTGCTGCAGCTCGGGAGGAAAGCGCACGTGCATGCCCCCTCTCGAGATGAGGCCTGACTCCCCTGGGGAGACTCAGAAACACCCCAAGATCCATGGCAACATTGGAGAGGAATCCTCAGGTTCCGGCCCCGACTCCACACAAGGACTGAGGCCCCGGCATGGACGGGAGAGGAATCCCGAGAGGTCCCCTAGCAACTCGCATGGGGACTGGCCTTTCCTGAGGCCACCAGAGCGGGTCCCTGAGGTCCCCGTCGTAACTCGAGAAGACCTGCCGCAACTCGAGAAAATCCAGGAGGTTCTCCCCTCCAGGCGAGATGAGGCCCATTTCCGCTGAGGCGTCTCGAGGCTGATCACACCTCACCTCTGGAACTTCGAAAGGGTCCTTCACACCCTTGGTGCAAATCAAGAAGTTCCCCGCCCTAGCCGTCTCCACTCGAGAGGAATCACGAGAGTCCCGCCCACATCCAGAGGAGCCCCGTTTCCGCCTCGTAGCTCGAGATGTGGGATCCTTTCCCTGCTTCGTCGGGAAAGAGTTCCCGGCCTTCCCGTCGCATCTCAAGAGGAGGCCCTCTCAACAGGAACGGCGAGAGGAACTCCAGGGTCGTGCCACCATTCCAAGAGTCCCCCAGATGTCTCAGTCCATTCCAGAGGAACCTCTTTTCCCTTCACCGGCTCGTCTTTCACGCCGAGGATCGACTCACACCAAGGTGGCACGTGGCACAGCCCTGTGGGAAAGCCTCGTGGGAAAGCCTCGAGGGACAGCCTCGAGGGAAAGCCACAGATCCCTTGATCCACGTGACAGGAAGCGTGACACTACTGCTGCAGCTCGGGAGGAAAGCGCACGTGCATGCCCCCACTCGAGATGAGGCCTGACTCCCCTGGGGAGACTCAGAAGCACCCCAAGATCCATGGCAACACTGGAGAGGAATCCTCAGGTTCCGGCTCCGACTCCACACAAGGACTGAGGCCCCGGCATGGACGGGAGAGTAATCCCGAGAGGTCCCCTAGCAACTCGCATGGGGACTGGCCTTTCCTGAGGCCACCAGAGCGGGTCCCTGAGGTCCCCGTCGTAACTCGAGAAGACCTGCCGCAACTCGAGAAAATCCAGGAAGTTCTCCCCTCCAGGCGAGATGAGGCCCATTTCCGCTGAGGCGTCTCGAGGCTGATCACACCTCACCTCTGGAACTTCGAAAGGGTCCTTCACACCCTTGGTGCAAATCAAGAAGTTCCCCGACATACCCGTCTCCACTCGAGAGGAATCACAAGGTTTCCGCCCACATCCAGAGGAGCCCCGTTTCCGCCTCGTAGCTCGAGATGAGGGATCCTTTCCCTGCTTCGTCGGGAAAGAGTTCCCGGCGTTCCCGTCGCATCTCAAGAGGAGGCCCTCTCAACAGGAACGGCGAGAGGAACTCCAGGGTCGTGCCACCATTCCAAGAGTCCCCCAGATGTCTCAGTCCATTCCAGAGGAACCTCTTTTCCCTTCACCGGCTCGTCTTTCACGCCGAGGATCGACTCACACCAAGGTGGCACGTGGCACAGCCCTGTGGGAAAGCCTCGTGGGAAAGCCTCGAGGGACAGCCTCGAGGGAAAGCCACAGATCCCTTGATCCACGTGACAGGAAGCGTGACACTACTGCTGCAGCTCGGGAGGAAAGCGCACGTGCATGCCCCCACTCGAGACGAGGCCTGACTCCCCTGGGGAGACTCAGAAGCACCCCAAGATCCATGGCAACACTGGAGAGGAATCCTCAGGTTCCGGCCCCGACTCCACACAAGGACTGAGGCCCCGGCATGGACGGGAGAGGAATCCCGAGTGGTCCCCTAGCAACTCGCATGGGGACTGGCCTTTCCTGAGGCCACCAGAGCGGGTCCCTGAGGTCCCCGTCGTAACTCGAGAAGACCTGCCGCAACTCGAGAAAATCCAGGAGGTTCTCCCCTCCAGGCGAGATGAGGCCCATTTCCGCTGAGGCGTCTCGAGGCTGATCACACCTCACCTCTGGAACTTCGAAAGGGTCCTTCACACCCTTGGTGCAAATCAAGAAGTTCCCCGACCTAGCTGTCTCCACTCGAGAGGAATCACGAGGGTCCCGCCCACATCCAGAGGAGCCCCGTTTCCGCCTCGTAGCTCGAGATGAGGGATCCTTTCCCTGCTTCGTCGGGAAAGAGTTCCCGGCGTTCCCGTCGCATCTCAAGAGGAGGCCCTCTCAACAGGAACGGCGAGAGGAACTCCAGGGTCGTGCCACCATTCCAAGAGTCCCCCAGATGTCTCAGTCCATTCCAGAGGAACCTCTTTTCCCTTCACCGGCTCGTCTTTCACGCCGAGGATCGACTCACACCAAGGTGGCACGTGGCACAGCCCTGTGGGAAAGCCTCGTGGGAAAGCCTCGAGGGACAGCCTCGAGGGAAAGCCACAGATCCCTTGATCCACGTGACAGGAAGCGTGACACTACTGCTGCAGCTCGGGAGGAAAGCGCACGTGCATGCCCCCACTCGAGACGAGGCCTGACTCCCCTGGGGAGACTCAGAAGCACCCCAAGATCCATGGCAACACTGGAGAGGAATCCTCAGGTTCCGGCCCCGACTCCACACAAGGACTGAGGCCCCGGCATGGACGGGAGAGGAATCCCGAGTGGTCCCCTAGCAACTCGCATGGGGACTGGCCTTTCCTGAGGCCACCAGAGCGGGTCCCTGAGGTCCCCGTCGTAACTCGAGAAGACCTGCCGCAACTCGAGAAAATCCAGGAGGTTCTCCCCTCCAGGCGAGATGAGGCCCATTTCCGCTGAGGCGTCTCGAGGCTGATCACACCTCACCTCTGGAACTTCGAAAGGGTCCTTCACACCCTTGGTGCAAATCAAGAAGTTCCCCGACATACCCGTCTCCACTCGAGAGGAATCACGAGGGTCCCGCCCACATCCAGAGGAGCCCCGTTTCCGCCTCGTAGCTCGAGATGAGGGATCCTTTCCCTGCTTCGTCGGGAAAGAGTTCCCGGCCTTCCCGTCGCATCTCAAGAGGAGGCCCTCTCAACAGGAACGGCGAGAGGAACTCCAGGGTCGTGCCACCATTCCAAGAGTCCCCCAGATGTCTCAGTCCATTCCAGAGAAACCTCTTTTCCCTTCACCGGCTCGTCTGTCACGCCGAGGATCGACTCACACCAAGGTGGCACGTGGCACAGCCCTGTGGGAAAGCCTCGTGGGAAAGCCTCGAGGGACAGCCTCGAGGGAAAGCCACAGATCCCTTGATCCACGTGACAGGAAGCGTGACACTACTGCTGCAGCTCGGGAGGAAAGCGCACGTGCATGCCCCCACTCGAGACGAGGCCTGACTCCCCTGGGGAGACTCAGAAGCACCCCAAGATCCATGGCAACACTGGAGAGGAATCCTCAGGTTCCGGCCCCGACTCCACACAAGGACTGAGGCCCCGGCATGGATGGGAGAGGAATCCCGAGAGGTCCCCTAGCAACTCGCATGGGGACTGGCCTTTCCTGAGGCCACCAGAGCGGGTCCCTGAGGTCCCCGTCGTAACTCGAGAAGACCTGCCGCAACTCGAGAAAATCCAGGAGGTTCTCCCCTCCAGGCGAGATGAGGCCCATTTCCGCTGAGGCGTCTCGAGGCTGATCACACCTCACCTCTGGAACTTCGAAAGGGTCCTTCACACCCTTGGTGCAAATCAAGAAGTTCCCCGACACACCCGTCTCCACTCGAGAGGAATCACGAGGGTCCCGCCCACATCCAGAGGAGCCCCGTTTCCGCCTCGTAGCTCGAGATGAGGGATCCTTTCCCTGCTTCGTCGGGAAAGAGTTCCCGGCGATCCCGTCGCATCTCAAGAGGAGGCCCTCTCAACAGGAACGGCGAGAGGAACTCCAGGGTCGTGCCACCATTCCAAGAGTCCCCCAGATGTCTCAGTCCATTCCAGAGGAACCTCTTTTCCCTTCACCGGCTCGTCTTTCACGCCGAGGATCGACTCACACCAAGGTGGCACGTGGCACAGCCCTGTGGGAAAGCCTCGTGGGAAAGCCTCGAGGGACAGCCTCGAGGGAAAGCCACAGATCCCTTGATCCACGTGACAGGAAGCGTGACACTACTGCTGCAGCTCGGGAGGAAAGCGCACGTGCATGCCCCCACTCGAGACGAGGCCTGACTCCCCTGGGGAGACTCAGAAGCACCCCAAGATCCATGGCAACACTGGAGAGGAATCCTCAGGTTCCGTCCCCGACTCCACACAAGGACTGAGGCCCCGGCATGGACGGGAGAGGAATCCCGAGAGGTCCCCTAGCAACTCGCATGGGGACTGGCCTTTCCTGAGGCCACCAGAGTGGGTCCCTTAGTTCCCCGTCGTAACACGAGAAGACCTGCCGCAACTCGAGAAAATCCAGGAGGTTCTCCCCTCCAGGCGAGATGAGGCCCATTTCCGCTGAGGTGTCTCGAGGCTGATCACACCTCAACTCTGGAACTTCGAAAGGGTCCTTCACACCCTTGGTGCAAATCAAGAAGTTCCCCGACATACCCGTCTCCACTCGAGAGGAATCACGAGGGTCCCGCCCACATCCAGAGGAGCCCCGTTTCCGCCTCGTAGCTCGAGATGACGGATCCTTTCCCTGCTTCGTCGGGAAAGAGTTCCCGGCGTTCCCGTCGCATCTCAAGAGGAGGCCCTCTCAACAGGAACGGCGAGAGGAACTCCAGGGTCGTGCCACCATTCCAAGAGTCCCCCAGATGTCTCAGTCCATTCCGGAGGAAACTCTTTTCCCTTCACCGGCTCGTCTTTCACGCCGAGGATCGACTCACACCAAGGTGGCACGTGGCACAGCCCTGTGGGACAGCCTCGTTGGAAAGCCTCGAGGGACAGCCTCGAGGGAAAGCCACAGATCCCTTGATCCACGTGACAGGAAGTGTGACACTACTGCTGCAGCTCGGGAGGAAAGCGCACGTGCATACCCCCACTCGAGACGAGGCCTGACTCCCCTGGGGAGACTCAGAAGCACCCCAAGATCCATGGCAACACTGGAGAGGAATCCTCAGGTTCCGGCCCCGACTCCACACAAGGACTGAGGCCCTGGCATGGACGGGAGAGGAATCCCGAGAGGTCCCCTAGCAACTCGCATGGGGACTGGCCTTTCCTGAGGCCACCAGAGCGGGTCCCTGAGGTCCCCGTCGTAACTCGAGAAGACCTGCCGCAACTCGAGAAAATCCAGGAGGTTCTCCCCTCCAGGCGAGATGAGGCCCATTTCCGCTGAGGCGTCTCGAGGCTGATCACAACTCCCCTCTGGAACTTCGAAAGGGTCCTTCACACCCTTGGTGCAAATCAAGAAGTTCCCCGACATACCCGTCTCCACTCGAGAGGAATCACGAGGGTCCCGCCCACATCCAGAGGAGGCCCGTTTCCGCCTCGTAGCTCGAGATGACGGATCCTTTCCCTGCTTCGTCGGGAAAGAGTTCCCGGCGTTCCCTTCGCATCTCAAGAGGAGGCCCTCTCAACAGGAACGGCGAGAGGAACTCCAGGGTCGTGCCACCATTCCAAGAGTCCCCCAGATGTCTCAGTCCATTCCAGAGGATCCTCTTTTCCCTTCACCGGCTCGTCTTCAACGCCGAGGATCGACTGACACCAAGGTGGCACGTGGCACAGCCCTGTGGGAAAGCCTCGTGGGAAAGCCTCGAGGGACAGCCTCGAGGGAAAGCCACAGATCCCTTGATCCACGTGACAGGAAGCGTGACACTACTGCTGCAGCTCGTGAGGAAAGCGCACGTGCATGCCCCCACTCGAGATGAGGCCTGACTCCCCTGGGGAGACTCAGAAGCACCCCAAGATCCATGGCAACACTGGAGAGGAATCCTCAGGTTAAGGCTCCGACTCCACACAAGGACTGAGGCCCCGGCATGGACGGGAGAGGAATCCCGAGAGGTCCCTTAGCAACTCGCATGGGGACTGGCCTTTCCTGAGGCCACAAGAGCGGGTCCCTGAGGTCCCCGTCGTAACTCGAGAAGACCTGCCGCAACTCGAGAAAATCCAGGAGGTTCTCCCCTCCAGGCGAGATGAGGCCCATTTCCGCTGAGGCGTCTCGAGGCTGATCACACCTCACCTCTGGAACTTCGAAAGGGTCCTTCACACCCTTGGTGCAAATCAAGAAGTTCCCCGACATACCCGTCTCCACTCGAGAGGAATCACGAGGGTCCCGCCCACATCCAGAGGAGCCCCGTTTCCGCCTCGTAGCTCGAGATGAGGGATCTTTTCCCTGCTTCGTCGGGAAAGAGTTCCCGGCGTTCCCGTCGCATCTCAAGAGGAGGCCCTCTCAACAGGAACGGCGAGAGGAACTCCAGGGTCGTGCCACCATTCCAAGAGTCCCCCAGATGTCTCAGTCCATTCCAGAGGAACCTCTTTTCCCTTCACCGGCTCGTCTTTCACGCCGAGGATCGACTCACACCAAGGTGGCACGTGGCACAGCCCTGTGGAAAAGCCTCGTGGGAAAGCCTCGAGGGACAGCCTCGAGGGAAAGCCACAGATCCCTTGATCCACGTGACAGGAAGCGTGACACTACTGCTGCAGCTCGGGAGAAAGCTCACGTGCATGCCCCCTCTCGAGATGAGGCCTGACTCCCCTGGGGAGGCTCAGAAGCACCCCAAGATCCATGGCAACACTGGAGAGGAATCCTCAGGTTCTGGCCCCGACTCCACACAAGGACTGAGGCCCCGGCATGGACGGGAGAGGAATCCCGAGAGGTCCCCTAGCAACTCTCATGGGGTCTGGCCTTTCCTGAGGCCACCAGAGCGGGTCCCTGAGGTCCCCGTCGTAACTCGAGAAGACCTGCCGCAACTCGAGAAAATCCAGGAGGTTCTCCCCTCCAGGCGAGATGAGGCCCATTTCCCCTGAGGCGTCTCGAGGCTGATCACACCTCACCAATGGAACTTCGAAAGGGTCCTTCACACCCTTGGTGCAAATCAAGAAGTTCCCCGACATACCCGTCTCCACTCGAGAGGAATCACGAGGGTCCCGCCCACATCCAGAGGAGCCCCGTTTCCGCCTCGTAGCTCGAGATGAGGGATCCTTTCCCTGCTTCTTCGGGAAAGAGTTCCCGGCGTTCCCGTCGCATCTCAAGAGGAGGCCCTCTCAACAGGAACGGCGAGAGGAACTCCAGGGTCGTGCCACCATTCCAAGAGTCCCCCAGATGTCTCAGTCCATTCCAGAGGAACCTCTTTTCCCTTCACCGGCTCGTCTTTCACGCCGAGGATCGACTCACACCAAGGTGGCACGTGGCACAGCCCTGTGGGACAGCCTCGAGGGAAATCCACAGATCCCTTGATCCACGTGACAGGAAGCGTGACACTACTGCTGCAGCTCGGGAGGAAAGCGCACGTGCATGCCCCCTCTCGAGATGAGGCCTGACTCCCCTGGGGAGACTCAGAAGCACCCCAAGATCCATGGCAACATTGGAGAGGAATCCTCAGGTTCCGGCCCCGACTCCACACAAGGACTGAGGCCCCGGCATGGACAGGAGAGGAATCCCGAGAGGTCCCCTAGCAACTCGCATGGGGACTGGACTTTCCTGAGGCCAGCAGAGCGGGTCCCTGAGGTCCCCGTCGTAACTCGAGAAGACCTGCCGCAACTCGAGAAAATCCAGGAGGTTCTCCCCTCCAGGCGAGATGAGGCCCATTTCCGCTGAGGCGTCTCGAGGCTGATCACACCTCACCTCTGGAACTTCGAAAGGGTCCTTCACACCCTTGGTGCAAATCAAGAAGTTCCCCGCCCTAGCCGTCTCCACTCGAGAGGAATCACGAGAGTCCCGCCCACATCCAGAGGAGCCCCGTTTCCGCCTCGTAGTTCGAGATGAGGGATCCTTTCCCTGCTTCGTCGGGAAAGAGTTCCCGGCCTTCCCGTCGCATCTCAAGAGGAGGCCCTCTCAACAGGAACGGCGAGAGGAACTCCAGGGTCGTGCCACCATTCCAAGAGTCCCCCAGATGTCTCAGTCCATTCCAGAGGAACCTCTTTTCCCTTCACCGGCTCGTCTTTCACGCCGAGGATCGACTCACACCAAGGTGGCACGTGGCACAGCCCTGTGGAAAAGCCTTGTGGGAAAGCCTCGAGGGACAGCCTCGAGGGAAAGCCACAGATCCCTTGATCCACGTGACAGGAAGCGTGACACTACTGCTGCAGCTCGGGAGGAAAGCTCACGTGCATGCCCCCTCTCGAGATGAGGCCTGACTCCCCTGGGGAGGCTCAGAAGCACCCCAAGATCCATGGCAACACTGGAGAGGAATCCTCAGGTTCCGGCCCCGACTCCACACAAGGACTGAGGCCCCGGCATGGACGGGAGAGGAATCCCGAGAGGTCCCCTTGCAACTCGCATGGGGTCTGGCCTTTCCTGAGGCCACCAGAGCGGGTCCCTGAGGTCCCCGTCGTAACTCGAGAAGACCTGCCGCAACTCGAGAAAATCCAGGAGGTTCTCCCCTCCAGGCGAGATGAGGCCCATTTCCGCTGAGGCGTCTCGAGGCTGATCACACCTCACCTCTGGAACTTCGAAAGGGTCCTTCACACCCTTGGTGCAAATCAAGAAGTTCCCCGACATACCCGTCTCCACTCGAGAGGAATCACGAGTGTCCCGCCCACATCCAGAGGAGCCCCGTTTCCGCCTCGTAGCTCGAGATGAGGGATCCTTTCCCTGCTTCGTCGGGAAAGAGTTCCCGGCCTTCCCGTCGCATCTCAAGAGGAGGCCCTCTCAACAGGAACGGCGAGAGGAACTCCAGGGTCGTGCCACAATTCCAAGAGTCCCCCAGATGTCTCAGTCCATTCCAGAGGAACCTCTTTTCCCTTCATCGGCTCGTCTTTCACGCCGAGGATCGACTCACACCAAGGTGGCACGTGGCACAGCCCTGTGGGAAAGCCTCGTGGGAAAGCCTCGAGGGACAGCCTCGAGGGAAAGCCACAGATCCCTTGATCCACGTGACAGGAAGCGTGACACTACTGCTGCAGCTCGGGAGGAAAGCGCACGTGCATGCCCCCACTCGAGACGAGGCCTGACTCCCCTGGGGAGACTCAGAAGCACCCCAAGATCCATGGCAACACTGGAGAGGAATCCTCAGGTTCCGGCCCCGACTCCACACAAGGACTGAGGCCCCGGCATGGACGGGAGAGGAATCCCGAGAGGTCCCCTAGCAACTCGCATGGGGACTGGCCTTTCCTGAGGCCACCAGAGCGGGTCCCTGAGGTCCCCGTCGTAACTCGAGAAGACCTGCCGCAACTCGAGAAAATCCAGGAGGTTCTCCCCTCCAGGCGAGATGAGGCCCATTTCCACTGAGGCGTCTCGAGGCTGATCACACCTCACCTCTGGAACTTCGAAAGGGTCCTTCACACCCTTGGTGCAAATCAAGAAGTTCCCCGACATACCCGTCTCCACTCGAGAGGAATCACGAGGGTCCCGCCCACATCCAGAGGAGCCCCGTTTCCGCCTCGTAGCTCGAGATGAGGGATTCTTTCCCTGCTTCGTCGGGAAAGAGTTCCCGGCGTTCCCGTCGCATCTCAAGAGGAGGCCCTCTCAACAGGAACGGCGAGAGGAACTCCAGGGTCGTGCCACCATTCCAAGAGTCCCCCAGATGTCTCAGTCCATTCCAGAGGAACCTCTTTTCCCTTCACCGGCTCGTCTTTCACGCCGAGGATCGACTCACACCAAGGTGGCACGTGGCACAGCACTGTGGGACAGCCTCGAGGGAAAGCCACAGATCCCTTGATCCACGTGACAGGAAGCGTGACACTACTGCTGCCCCTCGGGAGGAAAGCGCACGTGCATGCCCCCTCTCGAGATGAGGCCTGACTCCCCTGGGGAGACTCAGAAGCACCCCAAGATCCATGGCAACATTGGAGAGGAATCCTCAGGTTCCAGCCCCGACTCCACACAAGGACTGAGGCCCCGGCATGGACAGGATAGGAATCCCGAGAGGTCCCCTAGCAACTCGCATGGGGACTGGCCTTTCCTGAGGCCAGCAGAGCGGGTCCCTGAGGTCCCCGTCGTAACTCGAGAAGACCTGCCGCAACTCGAGAAAATCCAGGAGGTTCTCCCCTCCAGGCGAGATGAGGCCCATTTCCGCTGAGGCGTCTCGAGGCTGATCACACCTCACCTCTGGAACTTCGAAAGGGTCCTTCACACCCTTGGTGCAAATCAAGAAGTTCCCCGCCCTAGCCGTCTCCACTCGAGAGGAATCACGAGAGTCCCGACCACATCCAGAGGAGCCCCGTTTCCGCCTCGTAGCTCGAGATGAGGGATCCTTTCCCTGCTTCGTCGGGAAAGAGTTCCCGGCCTTCCCGTCGCATCTCAAGAGGAGGCCCTCTCAACAGGAACGGCGAGAGGAACTCCAGGGTCGTGCCACCATTCCAAGAGTCCCCCAGATGTCTCAGTCCATTCCAGAGGAACCTCTTTTCCCTTCACCGGCTCGTCTTTCACGCCGAGGATCGACTCACACCAAGGTGGCACGTGGCACAGCCCTGTGGGAAAGCCTCGTGGGAAAGCCTCGAGGGACAACCTCGAGGGAAAGCCACAGATCCCTTGATCCACGTGACAGGAAGCGTGACACTACTGCTGCAGCTCGGGAGGAAAGCGCACGTGCATGCCCCCACTCGAAACGAGGCCTGACTCCCCTGGGGAGACTCAGAAGCACCCCAAGATCCATGGCAACACTGGAGAGGAATCCTCAGGTTCCGGCTCCGACTCCACACAAGGACTGAGGCCCCGGCATGGACGGGAGAGGAATCCCGAGAGGTCCCCTAGCAACTCGCATGGGGACTGGCCTTTCCTGAGGCCACCAGAGCGGGTCCCTGAGGTCCCCGTCGTAACTCGAGAAGACTTGCCGCAACTCGAGAAAATCCAGGAGGTTCTCCCCTCCAGGCGAGATGAGGCCCATTTCCGCTGAGGCGTCTCGAGGCTGATCACACCTCACCTCTGGAACTTCGAAAGGGTCCTTCACAGCCTTGGTGCAAATCAAGAAGTTCCCCGACCTAGCCGTCTCCACTCGAGAGGAATCACGAGGGTTCCGCCCACATCCAGAGGAGCCCCGTTTCCGCCTCGTAGCTCCAGATGAGGGATCCTTTCCCTGCTTCATCGGGAAAGAGTTCCCGGCGTTCCCGTCGCATCTCAAGAGGAGGCCCTCTCAACAGGAACGGCGAGAGGAACTCCAGGGTCGTGCCACCATTCCAAGAGTCCCCCAGATGTCTCAGTCCATTCCAGAGGAACCTCTTTTCCCTTCACCGGCTCGTCTTTCACGCCGAGGATCGACTCACACCAAGGTGGCACGTGGCACAGCCCTGAGGGAAAGCCTCGTGGGAAAGCCTCGAGGGACAGCCTCGAGGGAAAGCCACAGATCCCTTGATCCACGTGACAGGAAGCGTGACACTACTGCTGCAGCTCGGGAGGAAAGCGCACGTGCATGCCCCCTCTCGAGATGAGGCCTGACTCCCCTGGGGAGACTCAGAAGCACCCCAAGATCCATGGCAACACTGGAGAGGAATCCTCAGGTTCCGGCCCCGACTCCACACAAGGACTGAGGCCCCGGCATGGACGGGAGAGGAATCACGAGAGGTCCCCTAGCAACTCGCATGGGGACTGGCCTTTCCTGAGGCCACCAGAGCGGGTCCCTGAGGTCCCCGTCGTAACTCGAGAAGACCTGCCGCAACTCGAGAAAATCCAGGAGGTTCTCCCCTCCAGGCGAGATGAGGCCCATTTCCGCTGAGGCGTCTCTAGTCTGATCACACCTCACCTCTGGAACTTCGAAAGGGTCCTTCACACCCTTGGTGCAAATCAAGAAGTTCCCCGACATACCCGTCTCCACTCGAGAGGAATCACGAGGGTCCCGCCCACATCCAGAGGAGCCCCGTTTCCGCCTCGTAGCTCGAGATGAGGGATCCTTTCCCTGCTTCGTCGGGAAAGAGTTCCCGGCGTTCCCGTCGCATCTCAAGAGGAGGCCCTCTCAACAGGAACGGCGAGAGGAACTCGAGGGTCGTGCCACCATTCCAAGAGTCCCCCAGATGTCTCAGTCCATTCCAGAGGAACCTCTTTTCCCTTCACCGGCTCGTCTTTCACGCCGAGGATCGACTCACACCAAGGTGGCACGTGGCACAGCCCTGTGGGAAAGCCTCGTGGGAAAGCCTCGAGGGACAGCCTCGAGGGAAAGCCACAGATCCCTTGATCCACGTGACAGGAAGCGTGACACTACTGCTGCAGCTCGGGAGGAAAGCGCACGTGCATGCCCCCACTCGAGACGAGGCCTGACTCCCCTGGGGAGACTCAGAAGCACCCCAAGATCCATGGCAACACTGGAGAGGAATCCTCAGGTTCCGGCCCCGACTCCACACAAGGACTGAGGCCCCGGCATGGACGGGAGAGGAATCCCGAGAGGTCCCCTAGCAACTCGCATGGGGACTGGCCTTTCCTGAGGCCACCAGAGCGGGTCCCTGAGGTCCCCGTCGTAACTCGAGAAGACCTGCCGCAACTCGAGAAAATCCAGGAGGTTCTCCCCTCCAGGCGAGATGAGGCCCATTTCCACTGAGGCGTCTCGAGGCTGATCACACCTCACCTCTGGAACTTCGAAAGGGTCCTTCACACCCTTGGTGCAAATCAAGAAGTTCCCCGACATACCCGTCTCCACTCGAGAGGAATCACGAGGGTCCCGCCCACATCCAGAGGAGCCCCGTTTCCGCCTCGTAGCTCGAGATGAGGGATTCTTTCCCTGCTTCGTCGGGAAAGAGTTCCCGGCGTTCCCGTCGCATCTCAAGAGGAGGCCCTCTCAACAGGAACGGCGAGAGGAACTCCAGGGTCGTGCCACCATTCCAAGAGTCCCCCAGATGTCTCAGTCCATTCCAGAGGAACCTCTTTTCCCTTCACCGGCTCGTCTTTCACGCCGAGGATCGACTCACACCAAGGTGGCACGTGGCACAGCCCTGTGGGACAGCCTCGAGGGAAATCCACAGATCCCTTGATCCACGTGACAGGAAGCGTGACACTACTGCTGCAGCTCGGGAGGAAAGCGCACGTGCATGCCCCCTCTCGAGATGAGGCCTGACTCCCCTGGGGAGACTCAGAAGCACCCCAAGATCCATGGCAACATTGGAGAGGAATCCTCAGGTTCCGGCCCCGACTCCACACAAGGACTGAGGCCCCGGCATGGACAGGAGAGGAATCCCGAGAGGTCCCCTAGCAACTGGCATGAGGACTGGCCTTTCCTGAGGCCAGCAGAGCGGGTCCCTGAGGTCCCCGTCGTAACTCGAGAAGACCTGCCGCAACTCGAGAAAATCCAGGAGGTTCTCCCCTCCAGGCGAGATGAGGCCCATTTCCGCTGAGGCGTCTCGAGGCTGATCACACCTCACCTCTGGAACTTCGAAAGGGTCCTTCACACCCTTGGTGCAAATCAAGAAGTTCCCCGACATACCCGTCTCCACTCGAGAGGAATCACGAGGGTTCCACCCACATCCAGAGGAGCCCCGTTTCCGCCTCGTAGCTCGAGATGAGGGATCCTTTCCCTGCTTCATCGGGAAAGAGTTCCCGGCGTTCCCGTCGCATCTCAAGAGGAGGCCCTCTCAACAGGAACGGCGAGAGGAACTCCAGGGTCGTGCCACCATTCCAAGAGTCCCCCAGATGTCTCAGTCCATTCCAGAGGAACCTCTTTTCCCTTCACCGGCTCGTCTTTCACGCCGAGGATCGACTCACACCAAGGTGGCAGGTGGCACAGCCCTGTGGGAAAGCCTCGTGGGAAAGCCTCGAGGGACAGCCTCGAGGGAAAGCCACAGATCCCTTGATCCACGTGACAGGAAGCGTGACACTACTGCTGCAGCTCGGGAGGAAAGCGCACGTGCATGCCCCCTCTCGAGATGAGGCCTGACTCCCCTGGGGAGACTCAGAAGCACCCCAAGATCCATGGCAACACTGGAGAGGAATCCTCAGGTTCCGGCCCCGACTCCACACAAGGACTGAGGCCCCGGCATGGACGGGAGAGGAATCCCGAGAGGTCCCCTAGCAACTCGCATGGGGACTGGCCTTTCCTGAGGCCACCAGAGCGGGTCCCTGAGGTCCCCGTCGTAACTCGAGAAGACCTGCCGCAACTCGAGAAAATCCAGGAGGTTCTCCCCTCCAGGCGAGATGAGGCCCATTTCCGCTGAGGCGTCTCTAGTCTGATCACACCTCACCTCTGGAACTTCGAAAGGGTCCTTCACACCCTTGGTGCAAATCAAGAAGTTCCCCGACATACCCGTCTCCAATCGAGAGAAATCACGAGGGTCCCGCCCACATCCAGAGGAGCCCCGTTTCCGCCTCGTAGCTCGAGATGAGGGATCCTTTCCCTGCTTCGTCGGGAAAGAGTTCCCGGCGTTCCCGTCGCATCTCAAGAGGAGGCCCTCTCAACAGGAACGGCGAGAGGAACTCCAGGGTCGTGCCACCATTCCAAGAGTCCCCCAGATGTCTCAGTCCATTCCAGAGGAACCTCTTTTCCCTTCACCGGCTCGTCTTTCACGCCGAGGAGCGACTCACACCAAGGTGGCACGTGGCACAGCCCTGTGGGAAAGCCTCGTGGGAAAGCCTCGAGGGACAGCCTCGAGGGAAAGCCACAGATCCCTTGATCCACGTGACAGGAAGCGTGACACTACTGCTGCAGCTCGGGAGGAAAGCGCACGTGCATGCCCCCACTCGAGACGAGGCCTGACTCCCCTGGGGAGACTCAGAAGCACCCCAAGATCCATGGCAACACTGGAGAGGAATCCTCAGGTTCCGGCCCCGACTCCACACAAGGACTGAGGCCCCGGCATGGACGGGAGAGGAATCCCGAGAGGTCCCCCAGCAACTCGCATGGGGACTGGCCTTTCCTGAGGCCACCAGAGCGGGTCCCTGAGGTCCCCGTCGTAACTCGAGAAGACCTGCCGCAACTCGAGAAAATCCAGGAGGTTCTCCCCTCCAGGCGAGATGAGGCCCATTTCCGCTGAGGCGTCTCTAGTCTGATCACACCTCACCTCTGGAACTTCGAAAGGGTCCTTCACACCCTTGGTGCAAATCAAGAAGTTCCCCGACATACCCGTCTCCAATCGAGAGAAATCACGAGGGTCCCGCCCACATCCAGAGGAGCCCCGTTTCCGCCTCGTAGCTCGAGATGAGGGATCCTTTCCCTGCTTCGTCGGGAAAGAGTTCCCGGCGTTCCCGTCGCATCTCAAGAGGAGGCCCTCTCAACAGGAACGGCGAGAGGAACTCCAGGGTCGTGCCACCATTCCAAGAGTCCCCCAGATGTCTCAGTCCATTCCAGAGGAACCTCTTTTCCCTTCACCGGCTCGTCTTTCACGCCGAGGATCGACTCCCACCAAGGTGGCACGTGGCACAGCCCTGTGGGAAAGCCTCGTGGGAAAGCCTCGAGGGACAGCCTCGAGGGAAAGCCACAGATCCCTTGATCCACGTGACAGGAAGCGTGACACTACTGCTGCAGCTCGGGAGGAAAGCGCACGTGCATGCCCCCACTCGAGACGAGGCCTGACTCCCCTGGGGAGACTCAGAAGCACCCCAAGATCCATGGCAACACTGGAGAGGAATCCTCAGGTTCCGGCCCCGACTCCACACAAGGACTGAGGCCCCGGCATGGACGGGAGAGGAATCCCGAGAGGTCCCCCAGCAACTCGCATGGGGACTGGCCTTTCCTGAGGCCACCAGAGCGGGTCCCTGAGGTCCCCGTCGTAACTCGAGAAGACCTGCCGCAACTCGAGAAAATCCAGGAGGTTCTCCCCTCCAGGCGAGATGAGGCCCATTTCCGCTGAGGCGTCTCGAGGCTGATCACACCTCACGTCTGGAACTTCGAAAGGGTCCTTCACACCCTTGGTGCAAATCAAGAAGTTCCCCGACATACCCGTCTCCACTCGAGAGGAATCACGAGGGTCCCGCCCACATCCAGAGGAGCCCCGTTTCCGCCTCGTAGCTCGAGATGAGGGATCCTTTCCCTGCTTCGTCGGGAAAGAGTTCCCGGCGTTCCCGTCGCATCTCAAGAGGAGGCCCTCTCTACAGGAACAGCGAGAGGAACTCCAGGGTCGTGCCACCATTCCAAGAGTCCCCCAGATGTCTCAGTCCATTCCAGAGGAACCTCTTTTCCCTTCACCGGCTCGTCTTTCACGCCGAGGATCGACTCACACCAAGGTGGCAGGTGGCACAGCCCTGTGGGAAAGCCTCGTGGGAAAGCCTCGAGGGACAGCCTCGAGGGAAAGCCACAGATCCCTTGATCCACGTGACAGGAAGCGTGACACTACTGCTGCAGCTCGGGAGGAAAGCGCACGTGCATGCCCCCTCTCGAGATGAGGCCTGACTCCCCTGGGGAGACTCAGAAGCACCCCAAGATCCATGGCAACACTGGAGAGGAATCCTCAGGTTCCGGCCCCGACTCCACACAAGGATTGAGGCCCCGGCATGGACGGGAGAGGAATCCCGAGAGGTCCCCTAGCAACTCGCATGGGGACTGGCCTTTCCTGAGGCCACCAGAGCGGGTCCCTGAGGTCCCCGTCGTAACTCGAGAAGACCTGCCGCAACTCGAGAAAATCCAGGAGGTTCTCCCCTCCAGGCGAGATGAGGCCCATTTCCGCTGAGGCGTCTCGAGGCTGATCACACCTCACCTCTGGAACTTCGAAAGGGTCCTTCACACCCTTGGTGCAAATCAAGAAGTTCCCCGACATACCCGTCTCCACTCGAGAGGAATCACGAGGGTTCCACCCACATCCAGAGGAGCCCCGTTTCCGCCTCGTAGCTCGAGATGAGGGATCCTTTCCCTGCTTCATCGGGAAAGAGTTCCCGGCGTTCCCGTCGCATCTCAAGAGGAGGCCCTCTCAACAGGAACGGCGAGAGGAACTCCAGGGTCGTGCCACCATTCCAAGAGTCCCCCAGATGTCTCAGTCCATTCCAGAGGAACCTCTTTTCCCTTCACCGGCTCGTCTTTCACGCCGAGGATCGACTCACACCAAGGTGGCAGGTGGCACAGCCCTGTGGGAAAGCCTCGTGGGAAAGCCTCGAGGGACAGCCTCGAGGGAAAGCCACAGATCCCTTGATCCACGTGACAGGAAGCGTGACACTACTGCTGCAGCTCGGGAGGAAAGCGCACGTGCATGCCCCCTCTCGAGATGAGGCCTGACTCCCCTGGGGAGACTCAGAAGCACCCCAAGATCCATGGCAACACTGGAGAGGAATCCTCAGGTTCCGGCCCCGACTCCACACAAGGACTGAGGCCCCGGCATGGACGGGAGAGGAATCCCGAGAGGTCCCCTAGCAACTCGCATGGGGACTGGCCTTTCCTGAGGCCACCAGAGCGGGTCCCTGAGGTCCCCGTCGTAACTCGAGAAGACCTGCCGCAACTCGAGAAAATCCAGGAGGTTCTCCCCTCCAGGCGAGATGAGGCCCATTTCCGCTGAGGCGTCTCTAGTCTGATCACACCTCACCTCTGGAACTTCGAAAGGGTCCTTCACACCCTTGGTGCAAATCAAGAAGTTCCCCGACATACCCGTCTCCAATCGAGAGAAATCACGAGGGTCCCGCCCACATCCAGAGGAGCCCCGTTTCCGCCTCGTAGCTCGAGATGAGGGATCCTTTCCCTGCTTCGTCGGGAAAGAGTTCCCGGCGTTCCCGTCGCATCTCAAGAGGAGGCCCTCTCAACAGGAACGGCGAGAGGAACTCCAGGGTCGTGCCACCATTCCAAGAGTCCCCCAGATGTCTCAGTCCATTCCAGAGGAACCTCTTTTCCCTTCACCGGCTCGTCTTTCACGCCGAGGAGCGACTCACACCAAGGTGGCACGTGGCACAGCCCTGTGGGAAAGCCTCGTGGGAAAGCCTCGAGGGACAGCCTCGAGGGAAAGCCACAGATCCCTTGATCCACGTGACAGGAAGCGTGACACTACTGCTGCAGCTCGGGAGGAAAGCGCACGTGCATGCCCCCACTCGAGACGAGGCCTGACTCCCCTGGGGAGACTCAGAAGCACCCCAAGATCCATGGCAACACTGGAGAGGAATCCTCAGGTTCCGGCCCCGACTCCACACAAGGACTGAGGCCCCGGCATGGACGGGAGAGGAATCCCGAGAGGTCCCCCAGCAACTCGCATGGGGACTGGCCTTTCCTGAGGCCACCAGAGCGGGTCCCTGAGGTCCCCGTCGTAACTCGAGAAGACCTGCCGCAACTCGAGAAAATCCAGGAGGTTCTCCCCTCCAGGCGAGATGAGGCCCATTTCCGCTGAGGCGTCTCTAGTCTGATCACACCTCACCTCTGGAACTTCGAAAGGGTCCTTCACACCCTTGGTGCAAATCAAGAAGTTCCCCGACCTAGCCGTCTCCACTCGAGAGGAATCACGCGGGTCCCGCCCACATCCAGAGGAGCCCCGTTTCCGCCTCGTAGCTCGAGATGAGGGATCCTTTCCCTGCTTCGTCGGGAAAGAGTTCCCGGCGTTCCCGTCGCATCTCAAGAGGAGGCCCTCTCAACAGGAACGGCGAGAGGAACTCCAGGGTCGTGCCACCATTCCAAGAGTCCCCCAGATGTCTCAGTCCATTCCAGAGGAACCTCTTTTCCCTTCACCGGCTCGTCTTTCACGCCGAGGATCGACTCACACCAAGGTGGCACGTGGCACAGCCCTGTGGGAAAGCCTCGTGGGAAAGCCTCGAGGGACAGCCTCGAGGGAAAGCCACAGATCCCTTGATCCACGTGACAGGAAGCGTGACACTACTGCTGCAGCTCGGGAGGAAAGCGCACGTGCATGCCCCCACTCGAGACGAGGCCTGACTCCCCTGGGGAGACTCAGAAGCACCCCAAGATCCATGGCAACACTGGAGAGGAATCCTCAGGTTCCGGCCCCGACTCCACACAAGGACTGAGGCCCCGGCATGGACGGGAGAGGAATCCCGAGAGGTCCCCCAGCAACTCGCATGGGGACTGGCCTTTCCTGAGGCCACCAGAGCGGGTCCCTGAGGTCCCCGTCGTAACTCGAGAAGACCTGCCGCAACTCGAGAAAATCCAGGAGGTTCTCCCCTCCAGGCGAGATGAGGCCCATTTCCGCTGAGGCGTCTCGAGGCTGATCACACCTCACGTCTGGAACTTCGAAAGGGTCCTTCACACCCTTGGTGCAAATCAAGAAGTTCCCCGACATACCCGTCTCCACTCGAGAGGAATCACGAGGGTCCCGCCCACATCCAGAGGAGCCCCGTTTCCGCCTCGTAGCTCGAGATGAGGGATCCTTTCCCTGCTTCGTCGGGAAAGAGTTCCCGGCGTTCCCGTCGCATCTCAAGAGGAGGCCCTCTCTACAGGAACAGCGAGAGGAACTCCAGGGTCGTGCCACCATTCCAAGAGTCCCCCAGATGTCTCAGTCCATTCCAGAGGAACCTCTTTTCCCTTCACCGGCTCGTCTTTCACGCCGAGGAGCGACTCACACCAAGGTGGCACGTGGCACAGCCCTGTGGGAAAGCCTCGTGGGAAAGCCTCGAGGGACAGCCTCGAGGGAAAGCCACAGATCCCTTGATCCACGTGACAGGAAGCGTGACACTACTGCTGCAGCTCGGGAGGAAAGCGCACGTGCATGCCCCCTCTCGAGATGAGGCCTGACTCCCCTGGGGAGACTCAGAAGCACCCCAAGATCCATGGCAACATTGGAGAGGAATCCTCAGGTTCCGGCCCCGACTCCACACAAGGACTGAGGCCCCGGCATGGACAGGAGAGGAATCCCGAGAGGTCCCCTAGCAACTGGCATGAGGACTGGCCTTTCCTGAGGCCAGCAGAGCGGGTCCCTGAGGTCCCCGTCGTAACTCGAGAAGACCTGCCGCAACTCGAGAAAATCCAGGAGGTTCTCCCCTCCAGGCGAGATGAGGCCCATTTCCGCTGAGGCGTCTCGAGGCTGATCACACCTCACCTCTGGAACTTCGAAAGGGTCCTTCACACCCTTGGTGCAAATCAAGAAGTTCCCCGACATACCCGTCTCCACTCGAGAGGAATCACGAGGGTTCCACCCACATCCAGAGGAGCCCCGTTTCCGCCTCGTAGCTCGAGATGAGGGATCCTTTCCCTGCTTCATCGGGAAAGAGTTCCCGGCGTTCCCGTCGCATCTCAAGAGGAGGCCCTCTCAACAGGAACGGCGAGAGGAACTCCAGGGTCGTGCCACCATTCCAAGAGTCCCCCAGATGTCTCAGTCCATTCCAGAGGAACCTCTTTTCCCTTCACCGGCTCGTCTTTCACGCCGAGGATCGACTCACACCAAGGTGGCAGGTGGCACAGCCCTGTGGGAAAGCCTCGTGGGAAAGCCTCGAGGGACAGCCTCGAGGGAAAGCCACAGATCCCTTGATCCACGTGACAGGAAGCGTGACACTACTGCTGCAGCTCGGGAGGAAAGCGCACGTGCATGCCCCCTCTCGAGATGAGGCCTGACTCCCCTGGGGAGACTCAGAAGCACCCCAAGATCCATGGCAACACTGGAGAGGAATCCTCAGGTTCCGGCCCCGACTCCACACAAGGACTGAGGCCCCGGCATGGACGGGAGAGGAATCCCGAGAGGTCCCCTAGCAACTCGCATGGGGACTGGCCTTTCCTGAGGCCACCAGAGCGGGTCCCTGAGGTCCCCGTCGTAACTCGAGAAGACCTGCCGCAACTCGAGAAAATCCAGGAGGTTCTCCCCTCCAGGCGAGATGAGGCCCATTTCCGCTGAGGCGTCTCTAGTCTGATCACACCTCACCTCTGGAACTTCGAAAGGGTCCTTCACACCCTTGGTGCAAATCAAGAAGTTCCCCGACATACCCGTCTCCAATCGAGAGAAATCACGAGGGTCCCGCCCACATCCAGAGGAGCCCCGTTTCCGCCTCGTAGCTCGAGATGAGGGATCCTTTCCCTGCTTCGTCGGGAAAGAGTTCCCGGCGTTCCCGTCGCATCTCAAGAGGAGGCCCTCTCAACAGGAACGGCGAGAGGAACTCCAGGGTCGTGCCACCATTCCAAGAGTCCCCCAGATGTCTCAGTCCATTCCAGAGGAACCTCTTTTCCCTTCACCGGCTCGTCTTTCACGCCGAGGAGCGACTCACACCAAGGTGGCACGTGGCACAGCCCTGTGGGAAAGCCTCGTGGGAAAGCCTCGAGGGACAGCCTCGAGGGAAAGCCACAGATCCCTTGATCCACGTGACAGGAAGCGTGACACTACTGCTGCAGCTCGGGAGGAAAGCGCACGTGCATGCCCCCACTCGAGACGAGGCCTGACTCCCCTGGGGAGACTCAGAAGCACCCCAAGATCCATGGCAACACTGGAGAGGAATCCTCAGGTTCCGGCCCCGACTCCACACAAGGACTGAGGCCCCGGCATGGACGGGAGAGGAATCCCGAGAGGTCCCCCAGCAACTCGCATGGGGACTGGCCTTTCCTGAGGCCACCAGAGCGGGTCCCTGAGGTCCCCGTCGTAACTCGAGAAGACCTGCCGCAACTCGAGAAAATCCAGGAGGTTCTCCCCTCCAGGCGAGATGAGGCCCATTTCCGCTGAGGCGTCTCGAGGCTGATCACACCTCACCTCTGGAACTTCGAAAGGGTCCTTCACACCCTTGGTGCAAATCAAGAAGTTCCCCGACATACCCGTCTCCACTCGAGAGGAATCACGAGGGTCCCGCCCACATCCAGAGGAGCCCCGTTTCCGCCTCGTAGCTCGAGATGAGGGATTCTTTCCCTGCTTCGTCGGGAAAGAGTTCCCGGCGTTCCCGTCGCATCTCAAGAGGAGGCCCTCTCAACAGGAACGGCGAGAGGAACTCCAGGGTCGTGCCACCATTCCAAGAGTCCCCCAGATGTCTCAGTCCATTCCAGAGGAACCTCTTTTCCCTTCACCGGCTCGTCTTTCACGCCGAGGATCGACTCACACCAAGGTGGCACGTGGCACAGCCCTGTGGGACAGCCTCGAGGGAAATCCACAGATCCCTTGATCCACGTGACAGGAAGCGTGACACTACTGCTGCAGCTCGGGAGGAAAGCGCACGTGCATGCCCCCTCTCGAGATGAGGCCTGACTCCCCTGGGGAGACTCAGAAGCACCCCAAGATCCATGGCAACATTGGAGAGGAATCCTCAGGTTCCGGCCCCGACTCCACACAAGGACTGAGGCCCCGGCATGGACAGGAGAGGAATCCCGAGAGGTCCCCTAGCAACTGGCATGAGGACTGGCCTTTCCTGAGGCCAGCAGAGCGGGTCCCTGAGGTCCCCGTCGTAACTCGAGAAGACCTGCCGCAACTCGAGAAAATCCAGGAGGTTCTCCCCTCCAGGCGAGATGAGGCCCATTTCCGCTGAGGCGTCTCGAGGCTGATCACACCTCACCTCTGGAACTTCGAAAGGGTCCTTCACACCCTTGGTGCAAATCAAGAAGTTCCCCGCCCTAGCCGTCTCCACTCGAGAGGAATCACGAGAGTCCCGCCCACATCCAGAGGAGCCCCGTTTCCGCCTCGTAGCTCGAGATG
Source organism: Budorcas taxicolor (assembly GCF_023091745.1). NCBI lineage: Eukaryota > Metazoa > Chordata > Mammalia > Artiodactyla > Bovidae > Budorcas > Budorcas taxicolor. The sequence continues at coordinate 107,215 of NW_026291940.1, read as the reverse complement.
AGGGATCCTTTCCCTGCTTCGTCGGGAAAGAGTTCCCGGCCTTCCCGTCGCATCTCAAGAGGAGGCCCTCTCAACAGGAACGGCGAGAGGAACTCCAGGGTCGTGCCACCATTCCAAGAGTCCCCCAGATGTCTCAGTCCATTCCAGAGGAACCTCTTTTCCCTTCACCGGCTCGTCTTTCACGCCGAGGATCGACTCACACCAAGGTGGCACGTGGCACAGCCCTGTGGAAAAGCCTTGTGGGAAAGCCTCGAGGGACAGCCTCGAGGGAAAGCCACAGATCCCTTGATCCACGTGACAGGAAGCGTGACACTACTGCTGCAGCTCGGGAGGAAAGCTCACGTGCATGCCCCCTCTCGAGATGAGGCCTGACTCCCCTGGGAGGCTCAGAAGCACCCCAAGATCCATGGCAACACTGGAGAGGAATCCTCAGGTTCCGGCCCCGACTCCACACAAGGACTGAGGCCCCGGCATGGACGGGAGAGGAATCCCGAGAGGTCCCCTTGCAACTCGCATGGGGTCTGGCCTTTCCTGAGGCCACCAGAGCGGGTCCCTGAGGTCCCCGTCGTAACTCGAGAAGACCTGCCGCAACTCGAGAAAATCCAGGAGGTTCTCCCCTCCAGGCGAGATGAGGCCCATTTCCGCTGAGGCGTCTCGAGGCTGATCACACCTCACCTCTGGAACTTCGAAAGGGTCCTTCACACCCTTGGTGCAAATCAAGAAGTTCCCCGACATACCCGTCTCCACTCGAGAGGAATCACGAGGGTTCCGCCCACATCCAGAGGAGCCCCGTTTCCGCCTCGTAGCTCGAGATGAGGGATCCTTTCCCTGCTTCGTCGGGAAAGAGTTCCCGGCCTTCCTGTCGCATCTCAAGAGGAGGCCCTCTCAACAGGAACGGCGAGAGGAACTCCAGGGTCGTGCCACAATTCCAAGAGTCCCCCAGATGTCTCAGTCCATTCCAGAGGAACCTCTTTTCCCTTCAGCGGCTCGTCTTTCACGCCGAGGATCGACTCACACCAAGGTGGCACGTGGCACAGCCCTGTGGGAAAGCCTCGTGGGAAAGCCTCGAGGGACAGCCTCGAGGGAAAGCCACAGATCCCTTGATCCACGTGACAGGAAGCGTGACACTACTGCTGCAGCTCGGGAGGAAAGCGCACGTGCATGCCCCCACTCGAGACGAGGCCTGACTCCCCTGGGGAGACTCAGAAGCACCCCAAGATCCATGGCAACACTGGAGAGGAATCCTCAGGTTCCGGCCCCGACTCCACACAAGGACTGAGGCCCCGGCATGGACGGGAGAGGAATCCCGAGAGGTCCCCTAGCAACTCGCATGGGGACTGGCCTTTCCTGAGGCCACCAGAGCGGGTCCCTGAGGTCCCCGTCGTAACTCGAGAAGACCTGCCGCAACTGGAGAAAATCCAGGAGGTTCTCCCCTCCAGGCGAGATGAGGCCCATTTCCACTGAGGCGTCTCGAGGCTGATCACACCTCACCTCTGGAACTTCGAAAGGGTCCTTCACACCCTTGGTGGAAATCAAGAAGTTCCCCGACATACCCGTCTCCACTCGAGAGGAATCACGAGGGTCCCGCCCACATCCAGAGGAGCCCCGTTTCCGCCTCGTAGCTCGAGATGAGGGATTCTTTCCCTGCTTCGTCGGGAAAGAGTTCCCGGCGTTCCCGTCGCATCTCAGGAGGAGGCCCTCTCAACAGGAACGGCGAGAGGAACTCCAGGGTCGTGCCACCATTCCAAGAGTCCCCCAGATGTCTCAGTCCATTCCAGAGGAACCTCTTTTCCCTTCACCGGCTCGTCTTTCACGCCGAGGATCGACTCACACCAAGGTGGCACGTGGCACAGCCCTGTGGGACAGCCTCGAGGGAAAGCCACAGATCCCTTGATCCACGTGACAGGAAGCGTGACACTACTGCTGCCCCTCGGGAGGAAAGCGCACGTGCATGCCCCCTCTCGAGATGAGGCCTGACTCCCCTGGGGAGACTCAGAAGCACCCCAAGATCCATGGCAACATTGGAGAGGAATCCTCAGGTTCCAGCCCCGACTCCACACAAGGACTGAGGCCCCGGCATGGACAGGAGAGGAATCCCGAGAGGTCCCCTAGCAACTCGCATGGGGACTGGCCTTTCCTGAGGCCAGCAGAGCGGGTCCCTGAGGTCCCCGTCGTAACTCGAGAAGACCTGCCGCAACTCGAGAAAATCCAGGAGGTTCTCCCCTCCAGGCGAGATGAGGCCCATTTCCGCTGAGGCGTCTCGAGGCTGATCACACCTCACCTCTGGAACTTCGAAAGGGTCCTTCACACCCTTGGTGCAAATCAAGAAGTTCCCCGCCCTAGCCGTCTCCACTCGAGAGGAATCACGAGAGTCCCGCCCACATCCAGAGGAGCCCCGTTTCCGCCTCGTAGCTCGAGATGAGGGATCCTTTCCCTGCTTCATCGGGAAAGAGTTCCCGGCGTTCCCGTCGCATCTCAAGAGGAGGCCCTCGCAACAGGAACGGCGAGAGGAACTCCAGGGTCGTGCCACCATTCCAAGAGTCCCCCAGATGTCTCAGTCCATTCCAGAGGAACCTCTTTTCCCTTCACCGGCTCGTCTTTCACGCCGAGGATCGACTCACACCAAGGTGGCAGGTGGCACAGTCCTGTGGGAAAGCCTCGTGGGAAAGCCTCGAGGGACAGCCTCGAGGGAAAGCCACAGATCCCTTGATCCACGTGACAGGAAGCGTGACACTACTGCTGCAGCTCGGGAGGAAAGCGCACGTGCATGCCCCCTCTCGAGATGAGGCCTGACTCCCCTGGGGAGACTCAGAAGCACCCCAAGATCCATGGCAACACTGGAGAGGAATCCTCAGGTTCCGGCCCCGACTCCACACAAGGACTGAGGCCCCGGCATGGACGGGAGAGGAATCCCGAGAGGTCCCCTAGCAACTCGCATGGGGACTGGCCTTTCCTGAGGCCACCAGAGCGGGTCCCTGAGGTCCCCGTCGTAACTCGAGAAGACCTGCCGCAACTCGAGAAAATCCAGGAGGTTCTCCCCTCCAGGCGAGATGAGGCCCATTTCCGCTGAGGCGTCTCGAGGCTGATCACACCTCACCTCTGGAACTTCAAAAGGGTCCTTCACACCCTTGGTGCAAATCAAGAAGTTCCCCGACATACCCGTCTCCACTCGAGAGGAATCACGAGGGTCCCGCCCACATCCAGAGGAGCCCCGTTTCCGCCTCGTAGCTCGAGATGAGGGATCCTTTCCCTGCTTCGTCGGGAAAGAGTTCCCGGCGTTCCCGTCGCATCTCAAGAGGAGGCCCTCTCTACAGGAACGGCGAGAGGAACTCCAGGGTCGTGCCACCATTCCAAGAGTCCCCCAGATGTCTCAGTCCATTCCAGAGGAACCTCTTTTCCCTTCACCGGCTCGTCTTTCACGCCGAGGAGCGACTCACACCAAGGTGGCACGTGGCACAGCCCTGTGGGAAAGCCTCGTGGGAAAGCCTCGAGGGACAGCCTCGAGGGAAAGCCACAGATCCCTTGATCCACGTGACAGGAAGCGTGACACTACTGCTGCAGCTCGGGAGGAAAGCGCACGTGCATGCCTCCACTCGAGACGAGGCCTGACTCCCCTGGGGAGACTCAGAAGCACCCCAAGATCCATGGCAACACTGGAGAGGAATCCTCAGGTTCCGGCCCCGACTCCACACAAGGACTGAGGCCCCGGCATGGACGGGAGAGGAATCCCGAGAGGTCCCCCAGCAACTCGCATGGGGACTGGCCTTTCCTGAGGCCACTAGAGCGGGTCCCTGAGGTCCCCGTCGTAACTCGAGAAGACCTGCCGCAACTCGAGAAAATCCAGGAGGTTCTCCCCTCCAGGCGAGATGAGGCCCATTTCCGCTGAGGCGTCTCGAGGCTGATCACACCTCACCTCTGGAACTTCAAAAGGGTCCTTCACACCCTTGGTGCAAATCAAGAAGTTCCCCGACATACCCGTCTCCACTCGAGAGGAATCACGAGGGTCCCGCCCACATCCAGAGGAGCCCCGTTTCCGCCTCGTAGCTCGAGATGAGGGATCCTTTCCCTGCTTCGTCGGGAAAGAGTTCCCGGCGTTCCCGTCGCATCTCAAGAGGAGGCCCTCTCTACAGGAACGGCGAGAGGAACTCCAGGGTCGTGCCACCATTCCAAGAGTCCCCCAGATGTCTCAGTCCATTCCAGAGGAACCTCTTTTCCCTTCACCGGCTCGTCTTTCACGCCGAGGAGCGACTCACACCAAGGTGGCACGTGGCACAGCCCTGTGGGAAAGCCTCGTGGGAAAGCCTCGAGGGACAGCCTCGAGGGAAAGCCACAGATCCCTTGATCCACGTGACAGGAAGCGTGACACTACTGCTGCAGCTCGGGAGGAAAGCGCACGTGCATGCCCCCACTCGAGACGAGGCCTGACTCCCCTGGGGAGACTCAGAAGCACCCCAAGATCCATGGCAACACTGGAGAGGAATCCTCAGGTTCCGGCCCCGACTCCACACAAGGACTGAGGCCCCGGTATGGACGGGAGAGGAATCCTGAGAGGTCCCCTAGCAACTCGCATGGGGACTGGCCTTTCCTGAGGCCACCAGAGCGGGTCCCTGAGGTCCCCGTGGTAACTCGAGAAGACCTGCCGCAACTCGAGAAAATCCAGGAGGTTCTCCCCTCCAGGCGAGATGAGGCCCATTTCCGCTGAGGCGTCTCGAGGCTGATCACACCTCACCTCTGGAGCTTCGAAAGGATCCTTCACACCCTTGGTGCAAATCAAGAAGTTCCCCGACATACCCGTCTCCACTCGAGAGGAATCACGAGGGTCCCGCCCACATATAGAGGAGCCCCGTTTCCGCCTCGTAGCTCGAGATGAGGGATCCTTTCCCTGCTTCGTCGGGAAACAGTTCCCGGCGTTCCCGTCGCATCTCAAGAGGAGGCCCTCTCTACAGGAACGGCGAGAGGAACTCCAGGGTCGTGCCACCATTCCAAGAGTCCCACAGATGTCTCAGTCCATTCCAGAGGAACCTCTTTTCCCTTCAGCGGCTCGTGTTTCACGCCGAGGATCGACTCACACCAAGGTGGCACGTGGCACAGCCCTGTGGGAAAGCCTCGTGGGAAATCCTCGAGGGACAGCCTCGAGGGAAAGCCACAGATCCCTTGATCCACGTGACAGGAAGCGTGACACTACTGCTGCAGCTCGGGAGGAAAGCGCACGTGCATGCCCCCACTCGAGACGAGGCCTGACTCCCCTGGGGAGACTCAGAAGCACCCCAAGATCCATGGCAACACTGGAGAGGAATCCTCAGGTTCCGGCTCCGACTCCACACAAGGACTGAGGCCCCGGCATGGACAGGAGAGGAATCCCGAGAGGTCCCCAAGCAACTCGCATGGGGACTGGCCTTTCCTGAGCCCACCAGAGCGGGTCCCTGAGGTCCCCGTCGTAACTCGAGAAGACCTGCCGCAACTCGAGAAAATCCAGGAGGTTCTCCCCTCCAGGCGAGATGAGGCCCATTTCCGCTGAGGCGTCTCGAGGCTGATTACACCTCACCTCTGGAACTTCAAAAGGGTCCTTCACACCCATGGTGCAAATCAAGAAGTTCCCAGACATACCCGTCTCCACTCGAGAGGAATCACGAGGGTCCCGCCCACATCCAGAGGAGGCCCGTTTCTGCCTCGTAGCTCGAGATGAGGGATCCTTTCCCTGCTTCGTCGGGAAAGAGTTCCCGGCGTTCCCGTCGCATCTCAAGAGGAGGCCCTCTCTACAGGAACTTCGAGAGGAACTCCAGGGTCGTGCCACCATTCCAAGAGTCCCCCAGATGTCTCAGTCCATTCCAGAGGAACCTCTTTTCCCTTCAGCGGCTCGTCTTTCACGCCGAGGATCGACTCACACCAAGGTGGCACGTGGCACAGCCCTGTGGGAAAGCCTCGTGGGAAAGCCTCGAGGGACAGCCTCGAGGGAAAGCCACAGATCCCTTGATCCACGTGACAGGAAGCGTGACACTACTGCTGCAGCTCGGGAGGAAAGCGCACGTGCATGCCCCCTCTCGAGATGAGGCCTGACTCCCCTGGGGAGACTCAGAAGCACCCCAAGATCCATGGCAACACTGGAGAGGAATCCTCAGGTTCCGGCCCCGACTCCACACAAGGACTGAGGCCCCGGCATGGACGGGAGAGGAATCACGAGAGGTCCCCTAGCAACTCGCATGGGGACTGGCCTTTCCTGAGGCCACCAGAGCGGGTCCCTGAGGTCCCCGTCGTAACTCGAGAAGACCTGCCGCAACTCGAGAAAATCCAGGAGGTTGTCCCCTCCAGGCGAGATGAGGCCCATTTCCGCTGAGGCGTCTCTAGTCTGATCACACCTCACCTCTGGAACTTCGAAAGGGTCCTTCACACCCTTGGTGCAAATCAAGAAGTTCCCCGACATACCCGTCTCCAATCGAGAGAAATCACGAGGGTCCCGCCCACATCCAGAGGAGCCCCGTTTCCGCCTCGTAGCTCGAGATGACGGATCCTTTCCCTGCTTCGTCGGGAAAGAGTTCCCGGCGTTCCCGTCGCATCTCAAGAGGAGGCCCTCTCAACAGGAACGGCGAGAGGAACTCCAGGGTCGTGCCACCATTCCAAGAGTCCCCCAGATGTCTCAGTCCATTCCAGAGGAACCTCTTTTTCCTTCACCGGCTCGTCTTTCACGCCGAGGAGCGACTCACACCAAGGTGGCACGTGGCACAGCCCTGTGGGAAAGCCTCGTGGGAAAGCCTCGAGGGACAGCCTCGAGGGAAAGCCACAGATCCCTTGATCCACGTGACAGGAAGCGTGACACTACTGCTGCAGCTCGGGAGGAAAGCGCACGTGCATGCCCCCACTCGAGACAAGGCCTGACTCCCCTGGGGAGACTCAGAAGCACCCCAAGATCCATGGCAACACTGGAGAGGAATCCTCAGGTTCCGGCCCCGACTCCACACAAGGACTGAGGCCCCGGCATGGACGGGAGAGGAATCCCGAGAGGTCCCCCAGCAACTCGCATGGGGACTGGCCTTTCCTGAGGCCACCAGAGCGGGTCCCTGAGGTCCCCGTCGTAACTCGAGAAGACCTGCCGCAACTCGAGAAAATCCAGGAGGTTCTCCCCTCCAGGCGAGATGAGGCCCATTTCCGCTGAGGCATCTCGAGGCTGATCACACCTCACCTCTGGAACTTCAAAAGGGTCCTTCACACCCTTGGTGCAAATCAAGAAGTTCCCCGACATACCCGTCTCCACTCGAGAGGAATCACGAGGGTCCCGCCCAAATCCAGAGGAGCCCCGTTTCCGCCTCGTAGCTCGAGATGAGGGATCCTTTCCCTGCTTCGTCGGGAAAGAGTTCCCGGCGTTCCCGTCGCATCTCAAGAGGAGGCCCTCTCTACAGGAACGGCGAGAGGAACTCCAGGGTCGTGCCACCATTCCAAGAGTCCCCCAGATGTCTCAGTCCATTCCAGAGGAACCTCTTTTCCCTTCACCGGCTCGTCTTTCACGCCGAGGAGCGACTCACACCAAGGTGGCACGTGGCACAGCCCTGTGGGAAAGCCTCGTGGGAAAGCCTCGAGGGACAGCCTCGAGGGAAAGCCACAGATCCCTTGATCCACGTGACAGGAAGCGTGACACTACTGCTGCAGCTCGGGAGGAAAGCGCACGTGCATGCCCCCACTCGAGACGAGGCCTGACTCCCCTGGGGAGACTCAGAAGCACCCCAAGATCCATGGCAACACTGGAGAGGAATCCTCAGGTTCCGGCCCCGACTCCACACAAGGACTGAGGCCCCGGCATGGACGGGAGAGTAATCCCGAGAGGTCCCCTAGCAACTCGCATGGGGACTGGCCTTTCCTGAGGCCACCAGAGCGGGTCCCTGAGGTCCCCGTCGTAACTCGAGAAGACCTGCCGCAACTCGAGAAAATCCAGGAGGTTCTCCCCTCCAGGCGAGATGAGGCCCATTTCCACTGAGGCGTCTCGAGGCTGATCACACCTCACCTCTGGAACTTCGAAAGGGTCCTTCACACCCTTGGTGCAAATCAAGAAGTTCCCCGACATACCCGTCTCCACTCGAGAGGAATCACGAGGGTCCCGCCCACATCCAGAGGAGCCCCGTTTCCGCGTCGTAGCTCGAGATGAGGGATTCTTTCCCTGCTTCGTCGGGAAAGAGTTCCCGGCGTTCCCGTCGCATCTCAAGAGGAGGCCCTCTCAACAGGAACGGCGAGAGGAACTCCAGGGTCGTGCCACCATTCCAAGAGTCCCCCAGATGTCTCAGTCCATTCCAGAGGAACCTCTTTTCCCTTCACCGGCTCGTCTTTCACGCCGAGGATCGACTCACACCAAGGTGGCACGTGGCACAGCCCTGTGGGACAGCCTCGAGGGAAATCCACAGATCCCTTGATCCACGTGACAGGAAGCGTGACACTACTGCTGCAGCTCGGGAGGAAAGCGCACGTGCATGCCCCCTCTCGAGATGAGGCCTGACTCCCCTGGGGAGACTCAGAAGCACCCCAAGATCCATGGCAACATTGGAGAGGAATCCTCAGGTTCCGGCCCCGACTCCACACAAGGACTGAGGCCCCGGCATGGACAGGAGAGGAATCCCGAGAGGTCCCCTAGCAACTGGCATGAGGACTGGCCTTTCCTGAGGCCAGCAGAGCGGGTCCCTGAGGTCCCCGTCGTAACTCGAGAAGACCTGCCGCAACTCGAGAAAATCCAGGAGGTTCTCCCCTCCAGGCGAGATGAGGCCCATTTCCGCTGAGGCGTCTCGAGGCTGATCACACCTCACCTCTGGAACTTCGAAAGGGTCCTTCACACCCTTGGTGCAAATCAAGAAGTTCCCCGACATACCCGTCTCCACTCGAGAGGAATCACGAGGGTTCCACCCACATCCAGAGGAGCCCCGTTTCCGCCTCGTAGCTCGAGATGAGGGATCCTTTCCCTGCTTCATCGGGAAAGAGTTCCCGGCGTTCCCGTCGCATCTCAAGAGGAGGCCCTCTCAACAGGAACGGCGAGAGGAACTCCAGGGTCGTGCCACCATTCCAAGAGTCCCCCAGATGTCTCAGTCCATTCCAGAGGAACCTCTTTTCCCTTCACCGGCTCGTCTTTCACGCCGAGGATCGACTCACACCAAGGTGGCAGGTGGCACAGCCCTGTGGGAAAGCCTCGTGGGAAAGCCTCGAGGGACAGCCTCGAGGGAAAGCCACAGATCACTTGATCCACGTGACAGGAAGCGTGACACTACTGCTGCAGCTCGGGAGGAAAGCGCACGTGCATGCCCCCTCTCGAGATGAGGCCTGACTCCCCTGGGGAGACTCAGAAGCACCCCAAGATCCATGGCAACACTGGAGAGGAATCCTCAGGTTCCGGCCCCGACTCCACACAAGGACTGAGGCCCCGGCATGGACGGGAGAGGAATCCCGAGAGGTCCCCTAGCAACTCGCATGGGGACTGGCCTTTCCTGAGGCCACCAGAGCGGGTCCCTGAGGTCCCCGTCGTAACTCGAGAAGACCTGCCGCAACTCGAGAAAATCCAGGAGGTTCTCCCCTCCAGGCGAGATGAGGCCCATTTCCGCTGAGGCGTCTCTAGTCTGATCACACCTCACCTCTGGAACTTCGAAAGGGTCCTTCACACCCTTGGTGCAAATCAAGAAGTTCCCCGACATACCCGTCTCCAATCGAGAGAAATCACGAGGGTCCCGCCCACATCCAGAGGAGCCCCGTTTCCGCCTCGTAGCTCGAGATGAGGGATCCTTTCCCTGCTTCGTCGGGAAAGAGTTCCCGGCGTTCCCGTCGCATCTCAAGAGGAGGCCCTCTCAACAGGAACGGCGAGAGGAACTCCAGGGTCGTGCCACCATTCCAAGAGTCCCCCAGATGTCTCAGTCCATTCCAGAGGAACCTCTTTTCCCTTCACCGGCTCGTCTTTCACGCCGAGGAGCGACTCACACCAAGGTGGCACGTGGCACAGCCCTGTGGGAAAGCCTCGTGGGAAAGCCTCGAGGGACAGCCTCGAGGGAAAGCCACAGATCCCTTGATCCACGTGACAGGAAGCGTGACACTACTGCTGCAGCTCGGGAGGAAAGCGCACGTGCATGCCCCCACTCGAGACGAGGCCTGACTCCCCTGGGGAGACTCAGAAGCACCCCAAGATCCATGGCAACACTGGAGAGGAATCCTCAGGTTCCGGCCCCGACTCCACACAAGGACTGAGGCCCCGGCATGGACGGGAGAGGAATCCCGAGAGGTCCCCCAGCAACTCGCATGGGGACTGGCCTTTCCTGAGGCCACCAGAGCGGGTCCCTGAGGTCCCCGTCGTAACTCGAGAAGACCTGCCGCAACTCGAGAAAATCCAGGAGGTTCTCCCCTCCAGGCGAGATGAGGCCCATTTCCGCTGAGGCGTCTCTAGTCTGATCACACCTCACCTCTGGAACTTCGAAAGGGTCCTTCACACCCTTGGTGCAAATCAAGAAGTTCCCCGACATACCCGTCTCCAATCGAGAGAAATCACGAGGGTCCCGCCCACATCCAGAGGAGCCCCGTTTCCGCCTCGTAGCTCGAGATGAGGGATCCTTTCCCTGCTTCGTCGGGAAAGAGTTCCCGGCGTTCCCGTCGCATCTCAAGAGGAGGCCCTGTCAACAGGAACGGCGAGAGGAACTCCAGGGTCGTGCCACCATTCCAAGAGTCCCCCAGATGTCTCAGTCCATTCCAGAGGAACCTCTTTTCCCTTCACCGGCTCGTCTTTCACGCCGAGGATCGACTCACACCAAGGTGGCACGTGGCACAGCCCTGTGGGAAAGCCTCGTGGGAAAGCCTCGAGGGACAGCCTCGAGGGAAAGCCACAGATCCCTTGATCCACGTGACAGGAAGCGTGACACTACTGCTGCAGCTCGGGAGGAAAGCGCACGTGCATGCCCCCACTCGAGACGAGGCCTGACTCCCCTGGGGAGACTCAGAAGCACCCCAAGATCCATGGCAACACTGGAGAGGAATCCTCAGGTTCCGGCCCCGACTCCACACAAGGACTGAGGCCCCGGCATGGACGGGAGAGGAATCCCGAGAGGTCCCCCAGCAACTCGCATGGGGACTGGCCTTTCCTGAGGCCACCAGAGCGGGTCCCTGAGGTCCCCGTCGTAACTCGAGAAGACCTGCCGCAACTCGAGAAAATCCAGGAGGTTCTCCCCTCCAGGCGAGATGAGGCCCATTTCCGCTGAGGCGTCTCGAGGCTGATCACACCTCACGTCTGGAACTTCAAAAGGGTCCTTCACACCCTTGGTGCAAATCAAGAAGTTCCCCGACATACCCGTCTCCACTCGAGAGGAATCACGAGGGTCCCGCCCACATCCAGAGGAGCCCCGTTTCCGCCTCGTAGCTCGAGATGAGGGATCCTTTCCCTGCTTCGTCGGGAAAGAGTTCCCGGCGTTCCCGTCGCATCTCAAGAGGAGGCCCTCTCTACAGGAACAGCGAGAGGAACTCCAGGGTCGTGCCACCATTCCAAGAGTCCCCCAGATGTCTCAGTCCATTCCAGAGGAACCTCTTTTCCCTTCACCGGCTCGTCTTTCACGCCGAGGAGCGACTCACACCAAGGTGGCACGTGGCACAGCCCTGTGGGAAAGCCTCGTGGGAAAGCCTCGAGGGACAGCCTCGAGGGAAAGCCACAGATCCCTTGATCCACGTGACAGGAAGCGTGACACTACTGCTGCAGCTCGGGAGGAAAGCGCACGTGCATGCCCCCTCTCGAGATGAGGCCTGACTCCCCTGGGGAGACTCAGAAGCACCCCAAGATCCATGGCAACATTGGAGAGGAATCCTCAGGTTCCGGCCCCGACTCCACACAAGGACTGAGGCCCCGGCATGGACAGGAGAGGAATCCCGAGAGGTCCCCTAGCAACTGGCATGAGGACTGGCCTTTCCTGAGGCCAGCAGAGCGGGTCCCTGAGGTCCCCGTCGTAACTCGAGAAGACCTGCCGCAACTCGAGAAAATCCAGGAGGTTCTCCCCTCCAGGCGAGATGAGGCCCATTTCCGCTGAGGCGTCTCGAGGCTGATCACACCTCACCTCTGGAACTTCGAAAGGGTCCTTCACACCCTTGGTGCAAATCAAGAAGTTCCCCGACATACCCGTCTCCACTCGAGAGGAATCACGAGGGTTCCACCCACATCCAGAGGAGCCCCGTTTCCGCCTCGTAGCTCGAGATGAGGGATCCTTTCCCTGCTTCATCGGGAAAGAGTTCCCGGCGTTCCCGTCGCATCTCAAGAGGAGGCCCTCTCAACAGGAACGGCGAGAGGAACTCCAGGGTCGTGCCACCATTCCAAGAGTCCCCCAGATGTCTCAGTCCATTCCAGAGGAACCTCTTTTCCCTTCACCGGCTCGTCTTTCACGCCGAGGATCGACTCACACCAAGGTGGCAGGTGGCACAGCCCTGTGGGAAAGCCTCGTGGGAAAGCCTCGAGGGACAGCCTCGAGGGAAAGCCACAGATCCCTTGATCCACGTGACAGGAAGCGTGACACTACTGCTGCAGCTCGGGAGGAAAGCGCACGTGCATGCCCCCTCTCGAGATGAGGCCTGACTCCCCTGGGGAGACTCAGAAGCACCCCAAGATCCATGGCAACACTGGAGAGGAATCCTCAGGTTCCGGCCCCGACTCCACACAAGGACTGAGGCCCCGGCATGGACGGGAGAGGAATCCCGAGAGGTCCCCTAGCAACTCGCATGGGGACTGGCCTTTCCTGAGGCCACCAGAGCGGGTCCCTGAGGTCCCCGTCGTAACTCGAGAAGACCTGCCGCAACTCGAGAAAATCCAGGAGGTTCTCCCCTCCAGGCGAGATGAGGCCCATTTCCGCTGAGGCGTCTCTAGTCTGATCACACCTCACCTCTGGAACTTCGAAAGGGTCCTTCACACCCTTGGTGCAAATCAAGAAGTTCCCCGACATACCCGTCTCCAATCGAGAGAAATCACGAGGGTCCCGCCCACATCCAGAGGAGCCCCGTTTCCGCCTCGTAGCTCGAGATGAGGGATCCTTTCCCTGCTTCGTCGGGAAAGAGTTCCCGGCGTTCCCGTCGCATCTCAAGAGGAGGCCCTCTCAACAGGAACGGCGAGAGGAACTCCAGGGTCGTGCCACCATTCCAAGAGTCCCCCAGATGTCTCAGTCCATTCCAGAGGAACCTCTTTTCCCTTCACCGGCTCGTCTTTCACGCCGAGGAGCGACTCACACCAAGGTGGCACGTGGCACAGCCCTGTGGGAAAGCCTCGTGGGAAAGCCTCGAGGGACAGCCTCGAGGGAAAGCCACAGATCCCTTGATCCACGTGACAGGAAGCGTGACACTACTGCTGCAGCTCGGGAGGAAAGCGCACGTGCATGCCCCCACTCGAGACGAGGCCTGACTCCCCTGGGGAGACTCAGAAGCACCCCAAGATCCATGGCAACACTGGAGAGGAATCCTCAGGTTCCGGCCCCGACTCCACACAAGGACTGAGGCCCCGGCATGGACGGGAGAGGAATCCCGAGAGGTCCCCCAGCAACTCGCATGGGGACTGGCCTTTCCTGAGGCCACCAGAGCGGGTCCCTGAGGTCCCCGTCGTAACTCGAGAAGACCTGCCGCAACTCGAGAAAATCCAGGAGGTTCTCCCCTCCAGGCGAGATGAGGCCCATTTCCGCTGAGGCGTCTCTAGTCTGATCACACCTCACCTCTGGAACTTCGAAAGGGTCCTTCACACCCTTGGTGCAAATCAAGAAGTTCCCCGACATACCCGTCTCCAATCGAGAGAAATCACGAGGGTCCTGCCCACATCCAGAGGAGCCCCGTTTCCGCCTCGTAGCTCGAGATGAGGGATCCTTTCCCTGCTTCGTCGGGAAAGAGTTCCCGGCGTTCCCGTCGCATCTCAAGAGGAGGCCCTCTCAACAGGAACGGCGAGAGGAACTCCAGGGTCGTGCCACCATTCCAAGAGTCCCCCAGATGTCTCAGTCCATTCCAGAGGAACCTCTTTTCCCTTCACCGGCTCGTCTTTCACGCCGAGGATCGACTCACACCAAGGTGGCACGTGGCACAGCCCTGTGGGAAAGCCTCGTGGGAAAGCCTCGAGGGACAGCCTCGAAGGAAAGCCACAGATCCCTTGATCCACGTGACAGGAAGCGTGACACTACTGCTGCAGCTCGGGAGGAAAGCGCACGTGCATGCCCCCACTCGAGACGAGGCCTGACTCCCCTGGGGAGACTCAGAAGCACCCCAAGATCCATGGCAACACTGGAGAGGAATCCTCAGGTTCCGGCCCCGACTCCACACAAGGACTGAGGCCCCGGCATGGACGGGAGAGGAATCCCGAGAGGTCCCCCAGCAACTCGCATGGGGACTGGCCTTTCCTGAGGCCACCAGAGCGGGTCCCTGAGGTCCCCGTCGTAACTCGAGAAGACCTGCCGCAACTCGAGAAAATCCAGGAGGTTCTCCCCTCCAGGCGAGATGAGGCCCATTTCCGCTGAGGCGTCTCGAGGCTGATCACACCTCACGTCTGGAACTTCAAAAGGTTCCTTCACACCCTTGGTGCAAATCAAGAAGTTCCCCGACATACCCGTCTCCACTCGAGAGGAATCACGAGGGTCCCGCCCACATCCAGAGGAGCCCCGTTTCCGCCTCGTAGCTCGAGATGAGGGATCCTTTCCCTGCTTCGTCGGGAAAGAGTTCCCGGCGTTCCCGTCGCATCTCAAGAGGAGGCCCTCTCTACAGGAACAGCGAGAGGAACTCCAGGGTCGTGCCACCATTCCAAGAGTCCCCCAGATGTCTCAGTCCATTCCAGAGGAACCTCTTTTCCCTTCACCGGCTCGTCTTTCACGCCGAGGAGCGACTCACACCAAGGTGGCACGTGGCACAGCCCTGTGGGAAAGCCTCGTGGGAAAGCCTCGAGGGACAGCCTCGAGGGAAAGCCACAGATCCCTTGATCCACGTGACAGGAAGCGTGACACTACTGCTGCAGCTCGGGAGGAAAGCGCACGTGCATGCCCCCACTCGAGACGAGGCCTGACTCCCCTGGGGAGACTCAGAAGCACCCCAAGATCCATGGCAACACTGGAGAGGAATCCTCAGGTTCCGGCCCCGACTCCACACAAGGACTGAGGCCCCGGCATGGACGGGAGAGGAATCCCGAGAGGTCCCCTAGCAACTCGCATGGGGACTGGCCTTTCCTGAGGCCACCAGAGCGGGTCCCTGAGGTCCCCGTCGTAACTCGAGAAGACCTGCCGCAACTGGAGAAAATCCAGGAGGTTCTCCCCTCCAGGCGAGATGAGGCCCATTTCCACTGAGGCGTCTCGAGGCTGATCACACCTCACCTCTGGAACTTCGAAAGGGTCCTTCACACCCTTGGTGGAAATCAAGAAGTTCCCCGACATACCCGTCTCCACTCGAGAGGAATCACGAGGGTCCCGCCCACATCCAGAGGAGCCCCGTTTCCGCCTCGTAGCTCGAGATGAGGGATTCTTTCCCTGCTTCGTCGGGAAAGAGTTCCCGGCGTTCCCGTCGCATCTCAGGAGGAGGCCCTCTCAAAAGGAACGGCGAGAGGAACTCCAGGGTCGTGCCACCATTCCAAGAGTCCCCCAGATGTCTCAGTCCATTCCAGAGGAACCTCTTTTCCCTTCACCGGCTCGTCTTTCACGCCGAGGATCGACTCACACCAAGGTGGCACGTGGCACAGCCCTGTGGGACAGCCTCGAGGGAAAGCCACAGATCCCTTGATCCACGTGACAGGAAGCGTGACACTACTGCTGCCCCTCGGGAGGAAAGCGCACGTGCATGCCCCCTCTCGAGATGAGGCCTGACTCCCCTGGGGAGACTCAGAAGCACCCCAAGATCCATGGCAACATTGGAGAGGAATCCTCAGGTTCCAGCCCCGACTCCACACAAGGACTGAGGCCCCGGCATGGACAGGAGAGGAATCCCGAGAGGTCCCCTAGCAACTCGCATGGGGACTGGCCTTTCCTGAGGCCAGCAGAGCGGGTCCCTGAGGTCCCCGTCGTAACTCGAGAAGACCTGCCGCAACTCGAGAAAATCCAGGAGGTTCTCCCCTCCAGGCGAGATGAGGCCCATTTCCGCTGAGGCGTCTCGAGGCTGATCACACCTCACCTCTGGAACTTCGAAAGGGTCCTTCACACCCTTGGTGCAAATCAAGAAGTTCCCCGCCCTAGCCGTCTCCACTCGAGAGGAATCACGAGAGTCCCGCCCACATCCAGAGGAGCCCCGTTTCCGCCTCGTAGCTCGAGATGAGGGATCCTTTCCCTGCTTCATCGGGAAAGAGTTCCCGGCGTTCCCGTCGCATCTCAAGAGGAGGCCCTCGCAACAGGAACGGCGAGAGGAACTCCAGGGTCGTGCCACCATTCCAAGAGTCCCCCAGAGGTCTCAGTCCATTCCAGAGGAACCTCTTTTCCCTTCACCGGCTCGTCTTTCACGCCGAGGATCGACTCACACCAAGGTGGCAGGTGGCACAGTCCTGTGGGAAAGCCTCGTGGGAAAGCCTCGAGGGACAGCCTCGAGGGAAAGCCACAGATCCCTTGATCCACGTGACAGGAAGCGTGACACTACTGCTGCAGCTCGGGAGGAAAGCGCACGTGCATGCCCCCACTCGAGATGAGGCCTGACTCCCCTGGGGAGACTCAGAAGCACCCCAAGATCCATGGCAACACTGGAGAGGAATCCTCAGGTTCCGGCCCCGACTCCACACAAGGACTGAGGCCCCGGCATGGACGGGAGAGGAATCCCGAGAGGTCCCCTAGCAACTCGCATGGGGACTGGCCTTTCCTGAGGCCACCAGAGCGGGTCCCTGAGGTCCCCGTCGTAACTCGAGAAGACCTGCCGCAACTCGAGAAAATCCAGGAGGTTCTCCCCTCCAGGCGAGATGAGGCCCATTTCCGCTGAGGCGTCTCGAGTCTGATCACACTTCACCTCTGGAACTTCGAAATGGTCCTTCACACCCTTGGTGCAAATCAAGAAGTTCCCCGACATACCCGTCTCCACTCGAGAGGAATCACGAGGGTCCCGCCCACATCCAGAGGAGCCCCGTTTCCGCCTCGTAGCTCGAGATGAGGGATCCTTTCCCTGCTTCGTCGGGAAAGAGTTCCCGGCGTTCCCGTCGCATCTCAAGAGGAGGCCCTCTCAACAGGAACGGCGAGAGGAACTCCAGGGTCGTGCCACCATTCCAAGAGTCCCCCAGATGTCTCAGTCCATTCCAGAGGAACCTCTTTTCCCTTCACCGGCTCGTCTTTCACGCCGAGGATCGACTCACACCAAGGTGGCACGTGGCACAACCCTGTGGGAAAGCCTCGTGGGAAAGCCTCGACGGACAGCCTCGAGGGAAAGCCACAGATCCCTTGATCCACGTGACAGGAAGCGTGACACTACTGCTGCAGCTCGGGAGGAAAGCGCACGTGCATGCCTCCACTCGAGACGAGGCCTGACTCCCCTGGGGAGACTCAGAAGCACCCCAAGATCCATGGCAACACTGGAGAGGAATCCTCAGGTTCCGGCCCCGACTCCACACAAGGACTGAGGCCCCGGCATGGACGGGAGAGGAATCCCGAGAGGTCCCACAGCAACTCGCATGGGGACTGGCCTTTCCTGAGGCCACTAGAACGGGTCCCTGAGGTCCCCGTCGTAACTCGAGAAGACCTGCCGCAACTCGAGAAAATCCAGGAGGTTCTCCCCTCCAGGCGAGATGAGGCCCATTTCCGCTGAGGCGTCTCGAGGCTGATCACACCTCACCTCTGGAACTTCAAAAGGGTCCTTCACACCCTTGGTGCAAATCAAGAAGTTCCCCGACATACCCGTCTCCACTCGAGAGGAATCACGAGGGTCCCGCCCACATCCAGAGGAGCCCCGTTTCCGCCTCGTAGCTCGAGATGAGGGATCCTTTCCCTGCTTCGTCGGGAAAGAGTTCCCGGCGTTCCCGTCGCATCTCAAGAGGAGGCCCTCTCTACAGGAACGGCGAGAGGAACTCCAGGGTCGTGCCACCATTCCAAGAGTCCCCCAGATGTCTCAGTCCATTCCAGAGGAACCTCTTTTCCCTTCACCGGCTCGTCTTTCACGCCGAGGAGCGACTCACACCAAGGTGGCACGTGGCACAGCCCTGTGGGAAAGCCTCGTGGGAAAGCCTCGAGGGACAGCCTCGAGGGAAAGCCACAGATCCCTTGATCCACGTGACAGGAAGCGTGACACTACTGCTGCAGCTCGGGAGGAAAGCGCACGTGCATGCCTCCACTCGAGACGAGGCCTGACTCCCCTGGGGAGACTCAGAAGCACCCCAAGATCCATGGCAACACTGGAGAGGAATCCTCAGGTTCCGGCCCCGACTCCACACAAGGACTGAGGCCCCGGCATGGACGGGAGAGGAATCCCGAGAGGTCCCCCAGCAACTCGCATGGGGACTGGCCTTTCCTGAGGCCACTAGAGCGGGTCCCTGAGGTCCCCGTCGTAACTCGAGAAGACCTGCCGCAACTCGAGAAAATCCAGGAGGTTCTCCCCTCCAGGCGAGATGAGGCCCATTTCCGCTGAGGCGTCTCGAGGCTGATCACACCTCACCTCTGGAACTTCAAAAGGGTCCTTCACACCCTTGGTGCAAATCAAGAAGTTCCCCGACATACCCGTCTCCACTCGAGAGGAATCACGAGGGTCCCGCCCACATCCAGAGGAGCCCCGTTTCCGCCTCGTAGCTCGAGATGAGGGATCCTTTCCCTGCTTCGTCGGGAAAGAGTTCCCGGCGTTCCCGTCGCATCTCAAGAGGAGGCCCTCTCTACAGGAACGGCGAGAGGAACTCCAGGGTCGTGCCACCATTCCAAGAGTCCCCCAGATGTCTCAGTCCATTCCAGAGGAACCTCTTTTCCCTTCACCGGCTCGTCTTTCACGCCGAGGAGCGACTCACACCAAGGTGGCACGTGGCACAGCCCTGTGGGAAAGCCTCGTGGGAAAGCCTCGAGGGACAGCCTCGAGGGAAAGCCACAGATCCCTTGATCCACGTGACAGGAAGCGTGACACTACTGCTGCAGCTCGGGAGGAAAGCGCACGTGCATGCCCCCACTCGAGACGAGGCCTGACTCCCCTGGGGAGACTCAGAAGCACCCCAAGATCCATGGCAACACTGGAGAGGAATCCTCAGGTTCCGGCTCCGACTCCACACAAGGACTGAGGCCCCGGCATGGACGGGAGAGGAATCCCGAGAGGTCCCCTAGCAACTCGCATGGGGACTGGCCTTTCCTGAGGCCACCAGAGCGGGTCCCTGAGGTCCCCGTCGTAACTCGAGAAGACCTGCCGCAACTCGAGAAAATCCAGGAGGTTCTCCCCTCCAGGCGAGATGAGGCCCATTTCCACTGAGGCGTCTCGAGGCTGATCACACCTCACCTCTGGAACTTCGAAAGGGTCCTTCACACCCTTGGTGCAAATCAAGAAGTTCCCCGACATACCCGTCTCCACTCGAGAGGAATCACGAGGGTCCCGCCCACATCCAGAGGAGCCCCGTTTCCGCCTCGTAGCTCGAGATGAGGGATCCTTTCCCTGCTTCGTCGGGAAAGAGTTCCCGGCGTTCCCGTCGCATCTCAAGAGGAGGCCCTCTCTACAGGAACGGCGAGAGGAACTCCAGGGTCGTGCCACCATTCCAAGAGTCCCCCAGATGTCTCAGTCCATTCCAGAGGAACCTCTTTTCCCTTCACCGGCTCGTCTTTCACGCCGAGGATCGACTCACACCAAGGTGGCACGTGGCACAGCCCTGTGGGAAAGCCTCGTGGGAAAGCCTCGAGGGACAGCCTCGAGGGAAAGCCACAGATCCCTTGATCCACGTGACAGGAAGCGTGACACTACTGCTGCAGCTCGGGAGGAAAGCGCACGTGCATGCCCCCACTCGAGACGAGGCCTGACTCCCCTGGGGAGACTCAGAAGCACCCCAAGATCCATGGCAACACTGGAGAGGAATCCTCAGGTTCCGGCCCCGACTCCACACAAGGACTGAGGCCCCGGTATGGACGGGAGAGGAATCCTGAGAGGTCCCCTAGCAACTCGCATGGGGACTGGCCTTTCCTGAGGCCACCAGAGCGGGTCCCTGAGGTCCCCGTGGTAACTCGAGAAGACCTGCCGCAACTCGAGAAAATCCAGGAGGTTCTCCCCTCCAGGCGAGATGAGGCCCATTTCCGCTGAGGCGTCTCGAGGCTGATCACACCTCACCTCTGGAGCTTCGAAAGGGTCCTTCACACCCTTGGTGCAAATCAAGAAGTTCCCCGACATACCCGTCTCCACTCGAGAGGAATCACGAGGGTCCCGCCCACATATAGAGGAGCCCCGTTTCCGCCTCGTAGCTCGAGATGAGGGATCCTTTCCCTGCTTCGTCGGGAAACAGTTCCCGGCGTTCCCGTCGCATCTCAAGAGGAGGCCCTCTCTACAGGAACGGCGAGAGGAACTCCAGGGTCGTGCCACCATTCCAAGAGTCCCACAGATGTCTCAGTCCATTCCAGAGGAACCTCTTTTCCCTTCAGCGGCTCGTGTTTCACGCCGAGGATCGACTCACACCAAGGTGGCACGTGGCACAGCCCTGTGGGAAAGCCTCGTGGGAAATCCTCGAGGGACAGCCTCGAGGGAAAGCCACAGATCCCTTGATCCACGTGACAGGAAGCGTGACACTACTGCTGCAGCTCGGGAGGAAAGCGCACGTGCATGCCCCCACTCGAGACGAGGCCTGACTCCCCTGGGGAGACTCAGAAGCACCCCAAGATCCATGGCAACACTGGAGAGGAATCCTCAGGTTCCGGCTCCGACTCCACACAAGGACTGAGGCCCCGGCATGGACAGGAGAGGAATCCCGAGAGGTCCCCAAGCAACTCGCATGGGGACTGGCCTTTCCTGAGCCCACCAGAGCGGGTCCCTGAGGTCCCCGTCGTAACTCGAGAAGACCTGCCGCAACTCGAGAAAATCCAGGAGGTTCTCCCCTCCAGGCGAGATGAGGCCCATTTCCGCTGAGGCGTCTCGAGGCTGATTACACCTCACCTCTGGAACTTCAAAAGGGTCCTTCACACCCATGGTGCAAATCAAGAAGTTCCCAGACATACCCGTCTCCACTCGAGAGGAATCACGAGGGTCCCGCCCACATCCAGAGGAGGCCCGTTTCTGCCTCGTAGCTCGAGATGAGGGATCCTTTCCCTGCTTCGTCGGGAAAGAGTTCCCGGCGTTCCCGTCGCATCTCAAGAGGAGGCCCTCTCTACAGGAACTTCGAGAGGAACTCCAGGGTCGTGCCACCATTCCAAGAGTCCCCCAGATGTCTCAGTCCATTCCAGAGGAACCTCTTTTCCCTTCAGCGGCTCGTCTTTCACGCCGAGGATCGACTCACACCAAGGTGGCACGTGGCACAGCCCTGTGGGAAAGCCTCGTGGGAAAGCCTCGAGGGACAGCCTCGAGGGAAAGCCAAAGATCCCTTGATCCACGTGACAGGAAGCGTGACACTACTGCTGCAGCTCGGGAGGAAAGCACACGTGCATGCCCCCACTCGAGACGAGGCCTGACTCCCCTGGGGAGACTCAGAAGCACCCCAAGATCCATGGCAACACTGGAGAGGAATCCTCACGTTCCGGCCCCGACTCCACACAAGGACTGAGGCCCCGGCATGGACGGGAAAGGAATCCCGAGAGGTCCCCTAGCAACTCGCATGGGGACTGGCCTTTCATGAGGCCACCAGAGCGGGTCTCTGAGGTCCCCGTCGTAACTCGAGAAGACCTGCCGCAACTCGAGAAAATCCAGGAGGTTCTCCCCTCCAGGCGAGATGAGGCCCATTTCTGCTGAGGCGTCTCGAGGCTGATCACACCTCACCTCTGGAGCTTCGAAAGGGTCCTTCACACCCTTGGTGCAAATCAAGAAGTTCCCCGACATACCCGTCTCCACTCGAGAGGAATCACGAGGGTCCCGCCCACATCCAGAGGAGCCCCGTTTCCGCCTCGTAGCTCGAGATGAGGGATCCTTTCCCTGCTTCGTCGGGAAAGAGTTCCCGGCGTTCCCGTCGCATCTCAAGAGGAGGCCCTCTCTACAGGAACGGCGAGAGGAACTCCAGGGTCGTGTCACCATTCCAAGAGTCCCCCAGATGTCTCAGTCCATTCCAGAGGAACCTCTTTTCCCTTCAGCGGCTCGTGTTTCACGCCGAGGATCGACTCACACCAAGGTGGCACGTGGCACAGCCTCGTGGGAAAGCCTCGAGGGACAGCCTCGAGGGAAAGCCACAGATCCCTTGATCCACGTGACAGGAAGCGTGACACTACTGCTGCAGCTCGGGAGGAAAGCGCACGTGCATGCCCCCACTCGAGACAAGGCCTGACTCCCCTGGGGAGACTCAGAAGCACCCCAAGATCCATGGCAACACTGGAGAGGAATCCTCACGTTCCGGCCCCGACTCCACACAAGGACTGAGGCCCCGGCATGGACGGGAAAGGAATCCCGAGAGGTCCCCTAGCAACTCGCATGGGGACTGGCCTTTCATGAGGCCACCAGAGCGGGTCCCTGAGGTCCCCGTCGTAACTCGAGAAGACCTGCCGCAACTCGAGAAAATCCAGGAGGTTCTCCCCTGCAGGCGAGATGAGGCCCATTTCCGCTGAGGCGTCTCGAGGCTGATCACACCTCACCTCTGGAACTTCGAAAGGGTCCTTCACACCCTTGGTGCAAATCAAGAAGTTCCCCGACCTAGCCGTCTCCACTCGAGAGGAATCACGAGAGTCCCGCCCACATCCAGAGGAGCCCCGTTTCCGCCTCGTAGCTCGAGATGAGGGATCCTTTCCCTGCTTCGTCGGGAAAGAGTTCCCGGCGTTCCCGTCGCATCTCAAGAGGAGGCCCTCTCAACAGGAACGGCGAGAGGAACTCCAGGGTCGTGCCACCATTCCAAGAGTCCCCCAGATGTCTCAGTCCATTCCAGAGGAACCTCTTTTCCTTTCACCGGCTCGTCTTTCACGCCGAGGATCGACTCACACCAAGGTGGCACGTGGCACAGCCCTGTGGGAAAGCCTCGTGGGAAAGCCTCGAGGGATAGCCTCGAGGGAAAGCCACAGATCCCTTGATCCACGTGACAGGAAGCGTGACACTACTGCTGCAGCTCGGGAGGAAAGCGCACGTGCATGCCCCCACTCGAGACGAGGCCTGAATCCCCTGGGGAGACTCAGAGGCACCCCAAGATCCATGGCAACACTGGAGAGGAATCCTCAGGTTCCGGCCCCGACTCCACACAAGGACTGAGGCCCCGGCATGGACGGGATAGGAATCCCGAGAGGTCCCCTAGCAACTCGCATGGGGACTGGCCTTTCCTGAGGCCACCAGAGCGGGTCCCTGAGGTCCCCGTCGTAACTCGAGAAGACCTGCCGCAACTCGAGAAAATCCAGGAGGTTCTCCCCTCCAGGCGAGATGAGGCCCATTTCCGCTGAGGCGTCTCGAGGCTGATCACACCTCACCTCTGGAACTTCGAAAGGGTCCTTCACACCCTTGGTGCAAATCAAGAAGTTCCCCGACCTAGCCGTCTCCACTCGAGAGGAATCACGAGGGTCCCGCCCACATCCAGAGGAGCCCCGTTTCCGCCTCGTAGCTCGAGATGAGGGATCCTTTCCCTTCTTCGTCGGGAAAGAGTTCCCGGCCTTCCCGTCGCATCTCAAGAGGAGGCCCTCTCAACAGGAACGGCGAGAGGAACTCCAGGGTCGTGCCACCATTCCAAGAGTCCCCCAGATGTCTCAGTCCATTCCAGAGGAACCTCTTTTCCCTTCACCGGCTCGTCTTTCACGCCGAGGATCGACTCACACCAAGGTGGCACGTGGCACAGCCCTGTGGGAAAGCCTCGTGGGAAAGCCTCGAGGGACAGCCTCGAGGGAAAGCCACAGATCCCTTGATCCACGTGACAGGAAGCGTGACACTACTGCTGCAGCTCGGGAGGAAAGCGCACGTGCATGCCCCCACTCGAGACGAGGCCTGACTCCCCTGGGGAGACTCAGAAGCACCCCAAGATCCATGGCAACACTGGAGAGGAATCCTCAGGTTCCGGCCCCGACTCCACACAAGGACTGAGGCCCCGGCATGGACGGGAGAGGAATCCCGAGAGGTCCCCTAGCAACTCGCATGGGGACTGGCCTTTCCTGAGGCCACCAGAGCGGGTCCCTGAGGTCCCTGTCGTAACTCGAGAAGACCTGCCGCAACTCGAGAAAATCCAGGAGGTTCTCCCCTCCAGGCGAGATGAGGCCCATTTCCGCTGAGGCGTCTCGAGGCTGATCACACCTCACCTCTGGAACTTCGAAAGGGTCCTTCACACCCTTGGTGCAAATCAAGAAGTTCCCCGACATAGCCGTCTCCACTCGAGAGGAATCACGAGGGTCCCGCCCACATCCAGAGGAGCCCCGTTTCCCCCTCGTAGCTCGAGATGAGGGATCCTTTCCCTGCTTCGTCGGGAAAGAGTTCCCGGCGTTCCCGTCGCATCTCAAGAGGAGGCCCTCTCAACAGGAACGGCGAGAGGAACTCCAGGGTCGTGCCACCATTCCAAGAGTCCCCCAGATGTCTCAGTCCATTCCAGAGGAACCTCTTTTCCCTTCACCGGCTCGTCTTTCACGCCGAGGATCGACTCACACCAAGGTGGCACGTGGCACAGCCCTGTGGGACAGCCTCGAGGGAAAGCCACAGATCCCTTGATCCACGTGACTGGAAGCGTGACACTACTGCTGCCCCTCGGGAGGAAAGCGCACGTGCATGCCCCCTCTCGAGATGAGGCCTGACTCCCCTGGGGAGACTCAGAAGCACCCCAAGATCCATGGCAACATTGGAGAGGAATCCTCAGGTTCCAGCCGCGACTCCACACAAGGACTGAGGCCCCGGCATGGACAGGAGAGGAATCCCGAGAGGTCCCCTAGCAACTCGCATGGGGACTGGCCTTTCCTGAGGCCAGCAGAGCGGGTCCCTGAGGTCCCCGTCGTAACTCGAGAAGACCTGCCGCAACTCGAGAAAATCCAGGAGGTTCTCCCCTCCAGGCGAGATGAGGCCCATTTCCGCTGAGGCGTCTCGAGGCTGATCACACCTCACCTCTGGAACTTCGAAAGGGTCCTTCACACCCTTGGTGCAAATCAAGAAGTTCCCCGCCCTAGCCGTCTCCACTCGAGAGGAATCACGAGAGTCCCGCCCACATCCAGAGGAGCCCCGTTTCCGCCTCGTAGCTCGAGATGAGGGATCCTTTCCCTGCTTCGTCGGGAAAGAGTTCCCGGCCTTCCCGTCGCATCTCAAGAGGAGGCCCTCTCAACAGGAACGGCGAGAGGAACTCCAGGGTCGTGCCACCATTCCAAGAGTCCCCCAGATGTCTCAGTCCATTCCAGAGGAACCTCTTTTCCCTTCACCGGCTCGTCTTTCACGCCGAGGATCGACTCACACCAAGGTGGCACGTGGCACAGCCCTGTGGGAAAGCCTCGTGGGAAAGCCTCGAGGGACAACCTCGAGGGAAAGCCACAGATCCCTTGATCCACGTGACAGGAAGCGTGACACTACTGCTGCAGCTCGGGAGGAAAGCGCACGTGCATGCCCCCACTCGAAACGAGGCCTGACTCCCCTGGGCAGACTCAGAAGCACCCCAAGATCCATGGCAACACTGGAGAGGAATCCTCAGGTTCCGGCTCCGACTCCACACAAGGACTGAGGCCCCGGCATGGACGGGAGAGGAATCCCGAGAGGTCCCCTAGCAACTCGCATGGGGACTGGCCTTTCCTGAGGCCACCAGAGCGGGTCCCTGAGGTCCCCGTCGTAACTCGAGAAGACTTGCCGCAACTCGAGAAAATCCAGGAGGTTCTCCCCTCCAGGCGAGATGAGGCCCATTTCCGCTGAGGCGTCTCGAGGCTGATCACACCTCACCTCTGGAACTTCGAAAGGGTCCTTCACACCCTTGGTGCAAATCAAGAAGTTCCCCGACATACCCGTCTCCACTCGAGAGGAATCACGAGGGTTCCGCCCACATCCAGAGGAGCCCCGTTTCCGCCTCGTAGCTCGAGATGAGGGATCCTTTCCCTGCTTCATCGGGAAAGAGTTCCCGGCGTTCCCGTCGCATCTCAAGAGGAGGCCCTCGCAACAGGAACGGCGAGAGGAACTCCAGGGTCGTGCCACCATTCCAAGAGTCCCCCAGATGTCTCAGTCCATTCCAGAGGAACCTCTTTTCCCTTCACCGGCTCGTCTTTCACGCCGAGGATCGACTCACACCAAGGTGGCAGGTGGCACAGCCCTGTGGGAAAGCCTCGTGGGAAAGCCTCGAGGGACAGCCTCGAGGGAAAGCCACAGATCCCTTGATCCACGTGACAGGAAGCGTGACACTACTGCTGCAGCTCGGGAGGAAAGCGCACGTGCATGCCCCCTCTCGAGATGAGGCCTGACTCCCCTGGGGAGACTCAGAAGCACCCCAAGATCCATGGCAACACTGGAGAGGAATCCTCAGGTTCCGGCCCCGACTCCACACAAGGACTGAGGCCCCGGCATGGACGGGAGAGGAATCCCGAGAGGTCCCCTAGCAACTCGCATGGGGACTGGCCTTTCCTGAGGCCACCAGAGCGGGTCCCTGAGGTCCCCGTCGTAACTCGAGAAGACCTGCCGCAACTCGAGAAAATCCAGGAGGTTCTCCCCTCCAGGCGAGATGAGGCCCATTTCCGCTGAGGCGTCTCGAGTCTGATCACACCTCACCTCTGGAACTTCGAAAGGGTCCTTCACACCCTTGGTGCAAATCAAGAAGTTCCCCGACATACCCGTCTCCACTCGAGAGGAATCACGAGGGTCCCGCCCACATCCAGAGGAGCCCCGTTTCCGCCTCGTAGCTCGAGATGAGGGATCCTTTCCCTTCTTCGTCGGGAAAGAGTTCCCGGCCTTCCCGTCGCATCTCAAGAGGAGGCCCTCTCAACAGGAACGGCGAGAGGAACTCCAGGGTCGTGCCACCATTCCAAGAGTCCCCCAGATGTCTCAGTCCATTCCAGAGGAACCTCTTTTCCCTTCACCGGCTCGTCTTTCACGCCGAGGATCGACTCACACCAAGGTGGCACGTGGCACAGCCCTGTGGGAAAGCCTCGTGGGAAAGCCTCGAGGGACAGCCTCGAGGGAAAGCCACAGATCCCTTGATCCACGTGACAGGAAGCGTGACACTACTGCTGCAGCTCGGGAGGAAAGCGCACGTGCATGCCCCCACTCGAGACGAGGCCTGACTCCCCTGGGGAGACTCAGAAGCACCCCAAGATCCATGGCAACACTGGAGAGGAATCCTCAGGTTCCGGCCCCGACTCCACACAAGGACTGAGGCCCCGGCATGGACGGGAGAGGAATCCCGAGAGGTCCCCTAGCAACTCGCATGGGGACTGGCCTTTCCTGAGGCCACCAGAGCGGGTCCCTGAGGTCCCTGTCGTAACTCGAGAAGACCTGCCGCAACTCGAGAAAATCCAGGAGGTTCTCCCCTCCAGGCGAGATGAGGCCCATTTCCGCTGAGGCGTCTCGAGGCTGATCACACCTCACCTCTGGAACTTCGAAAGGGTCCTTCACACCCTTGGTGCAAATCAAGAAGTTCCCCGACATAGCCGTCTCCACTCGAGAGGAATCACGAGGGTCCCGCCCACATCCAGAGGAGCCCCGTTTCCGCCTCGTAGCTCGAGATGAGGGATCCTTTCCCTGCTTCGTCGGGAAAGAGTTCCCGGCGTTCCCGTCGCATCTCAAGAGGAGGCCCTCTCAACAGGAACGGCGAGAGGAACTCCAGGGTCGTGCCACCATTCCAAGAGTCCCCCAGATGTCTCAGTCCATTCCAGAGGAACCTCTTTTCCCTTCACCGGCTCGTCTTTCACGCCGAGGATCGACTCACACCAAGGTGGCACGTGGCACAGCCCTGTGGGACAGCCTCGAGGGAAAGCCACAGATCCCTTGATCCACGTGACTGGAAGCGTGACACTACTGCTGCCCCTCGGGAGGAAAGCGCACGTGCATGCCCCCTCTCGAGATGAGGCCTGACTCCCCTGGGGAGACTCAGAAGCACCCCAAGATCCATGGCAACATTGGAGAGGAATCCTCAGGTTCCAGCCGCGACTCCACACAAGGACTGAGGCCCCGGCATGGACAGGAGAGGAATCCCGAGAGGTCCCCTAGCAACTCGCATGGGGACTGGCCTTTCCTGAGGCCAGCAGAGCGGGTCCCTGAGGTCCCCGTCGTAACTCGAGAAGACCTGCCGCAACTCGAGAAAATCCAGGAGGTTCTCCCCTCCAGGCGAGATGAGGCCCATTTCCGCTGAGGCGTCTCGAGGCTGATCACACCTCACCTCTGGAACTTCGAAAGGGTCCTTCACACCCTTGGTGCAAATCAAGAAGTTCCCCGACATACCCGTCTCCACTCGAGAGGAATCACGAGGGTCCCGCCCACATCCAGAGGAGCCCCGTTTCCGCCTCGTAGCTCGAGATGAGGGATCCTTTCCCTTCTTCGTCGGGAAAGAGTTCCCGGCCTTCCCGTCGCATCTCAAGAGGAGGCCCTCTCAACAGGAACGGCGAGAGGAACTCCAGGGTCGTGCCACCATTCCAAGAGTCCCCCAGATGTCTCAGTCCATTCCAGAGGAACCTCTTTTCCCTTCACCGGCTCGTCTTTCACGCCGAGGATCGACTCACACCAAGGTGGCACGTGGCACAGCCCTGTGGGAAAGCCTCGTGGGAAAGCCTCGAGGGACAGCCTCGAGGGAAAGCCACAGATCCCTTGATCCACGTGACAGGAAGCGTGACACTACTGCTGCAGCTCGGGAGGAAAGCGCACGTGCATGCCCCCACTCGAGACGAGGCCTGACTCCCCTGGGGAGACTCAGAAGCACCCCAAGATCCATGGCAACACTGGAGAGGAATCCTCAGGTTCCGGCCCCGACTCCACACAAGGACTGAGGCCCCGGCATGGACGGGAGAGGAATCCCGAGAGGTCCCCTAGCAACTCGCATGGGGACTGGCCTTTCCTGAGGCCACCAGAGCGGGTCCCTGAGGTCCCTGTCGTAACTCGAGAAGACCTGCCGCAACTCGAGAAAATCCAGGAGGTTCTCCCCTCCAGGCGAGATGAGGCCCATTTCCGCTGAGGCGTCTCGAGGCTGATCACACCTCACCTCTGGAACTTCGAAAGGGTCCTTCACACCCTTGGTGCAAATCAAGAAGTTCCCCGACATAGCCGTCTCCACTCGAGAGGAATCACGAGGGTCCCGCCCACATCCAGAGGAGCCCCGTTTCCGCCTCGTAGCTCGAGATGAGGGATCCTTTCCCTGCTTCGTCGGGAAAGAGTTCCCGGCGTTCCCGTCGCATCTCAAGAGGAGGCCCTCTCAACAGGAACGGCGAGAGGAACTCCAGGGTCGTGCCACCATTCCAAGAGTCCCCCAGATGTCTCAGTCCATTCCAGAGGAACCTCTTTTCCCTTCACCGGCTCGTCTTTCACGCCGAGGATCGACTCACACCAAGGTGGCACGTGGCACAGCCCTGTGGGACAGCCTCGAGGGAAAGCCACAGATCCCTTGATCCACGTGACTGGAAGCGTGACACTACTGCTGCCCCTCGGGAGGAAAGCGCACGTGCATGCCCCCTCTCGAGATGAGGCCTGACTCCCCTGGGGAGACTCAGAAGCACCCCAAGATCCATGGCAACATTGGAGAGGAATCCTCAGGTTCCAGCCGCGACTCCACACAAGGACTGAGGCCCCGGCATGGACAGGAGAGGAATCCCGAGAGGTCCCCTAGCAACTCGCATGGGGACTGGCCTTTCCTGAGGCCAGCAGAGCGGGTCCCTGAGGTCCCCGTCGTAACTCGAGAAGACCTGCCGCAACTCGAGAAAATCCAGGAGGTTCTCCCCTCCAGGCGAGATGAGGCCCATTTCCGCTGAGGCGTCTCGAGGCTGATCACACCTCACCTCTGGAACTTCGAAAGGGTCCTTCACACCCTTGGTGCAAATCAAGAAGTTCCCCGCCCTAGCCGTCTCCACTCGAGAGGAATCACGAGAGTCCCGCCCACATCCAGAGGAGCCCCGTTTCCGCCTCGTAGCTCGAGATGAGGGATCCTTTCCCTGCTTCGTCGGGAAAGAGTTCCCGGCCTTCCCGTCGCATCTCAAGAGGAGGCCCTCTCAACAGGAACGGCGAGAGGAACTCCAGGGTCGTGCCACCATTCCAAGAGTCCCCCAGATGTCTCAGTCCATTCCAGAGGAACCTCTTTTCCCTTCACCGGCTCGTCTTTCACGCCGAGGATCGACTCACACCAAGGTGGCACGTGGCACAGCCCTGTGGGAAAGCCTCGTGGGAAAGCCTCGAGGGACAACCTCGAGGGAAAGCCACAGATCCCTTGATCCACGTGACAGGAAGCGTGACACTACTGCTGCAGCTCGGGAGGAAAGCGCACGTGCATGCCCCCACTCGAAACGAGGCCTGACTCCCCTGGGCAGACTCAGAAGCACCCCAAGATCCATGGCAACACTGGAGAGGAATCCTCAGGTTCCGGCTCCGACTCCACACAAGGACTGAGGCCCCGGCATGGACGGGAGAGGAATCCCGAGAGGTCCCCTAGCAACTCGCATGGGGACTGGCCTTTCCTGAGGCCACCAGAGCGGGTCCCTGAGGTCCCCGTCGTAACTCGAGAAGACTTGCCGCAACTCGAGAAAATCCAGGAGGTTCTCCCCTCCAGGCGAGATGAGGCCCATTTCCGCTGAGGCGTCTCGAGGCTGATCACACCTCACCTCTGGAACTTCGAAAGGGTCCTTCACACCCTTGGTGCAAATCAAGAAGTTCCCCGACCTAGCCGTCTCCACTCGAGAGGAATCACGAGGGTTCCGCCCACATCCAGAGGAGCCCCGTTTCCGCCTCGTAGCTCGAGATGAGGGATCCTTTCCCTGCTTCATCGGGAAAGAGTTCCCGGCGTTCCCGTCGCATCTCAAGAGGAGGCCCTCGCAACAGGAACGGCGAGAGGAACTCCAGGGTCGTGCCACCATTCCAAGAGTCCCCCAGATGTCTCAGTCCATTCCAGAGGAACCTCTTTTCCCTTCACCGGCTCGTCTTTCACGCCGAGGATCGACTCACACCAAGGTGGCAGGTGGCACAGCCCTGTGGGAAAGCCTCGTGGGAAAGCCTCGAGGGACAGCCTCGAGGGAAAGCCACAGATCCCTTGATCCACGTGACAGGAAGCGTGACACTACTGCTGCAGCTCGGGAGGAAAGCGCACGTGCATGCCCCCTCTCGAGATGAGGCCTGACTCCCCTGGGGAGACTCAGAAGCACCCCAAGATCCATGGCAACACTGCAGAGGAATCCTCAGGTTCCGGCCCCGACTCCACACAAGGACTGAGGCCCCGGCATGGACGGGAGAGGAATCCCGAGAGGTCCCCTAGCAACTCGCATGGGGACTGGCCTTTCCTGAGGCCACCAGAGCGGGTCCCTGAGGTCCCCGTCGTAACTCGAGAAGACCTGCCGCAACTCGAGAAAATCCAGGAGGTTCTCCCCTCCAGGCGAGATGAGGCCCATTTCCGCTGAGGCGTCTCGAGTCTGATCACACCTCACCTCTGGAACTTCGAAAGGGTCCTTCACACCCTTGGTGCAAATCAAGAAGTTCCCCGACATACCCGTCTCCACTCGAGAGGAATCACGAGGGTCCCGCCCACATCCAGAGGAGCCCCGTTTCCGCCTCGTAGCTCGAGATGAGGGATCCTTTCCCTGCTTCGTCGGGAAAGAGTTCCCGGCATTCCCGTCGCATCTCAAGAGGAGGCCCTCTCAACAGGAACGGCGAGAGGAACTCCAGGGTCGTGCCACCATTCCAAGAGTCCCCCAGATGTCTCAGTCCATTCCAGAGGAACCTCTTTTCCCTTCACCGGCTCGTCTTTCACGCCGAGGATCGACTCACACCAAGGTGGCACGTGGCACAGCCCTGTGGGAAAGCCTCGTGGGAAAGCCTCGAGGGACAGCCTCGAGGGAAAGCCACAGATCCCTTGATCCACGTGACAGGAAGCGTGACACTACTGCTGCAGCTCGGGAGGAAAGCGCACGTGCATGCCCCCACTCGAGACGAGGCCTGACTCCCCTGGGGAGACTCAGAAGCACCCCAAGATCCATGGCAACACTGGAGAGGAATCCTCAGGTTCGGGCCCCGACTCCACACAAGGACTGAGGCCCCGGCATGGACGGGAGAGGAATCCCGAGAGGTCCCCCAGCAACTCGCATGGGGACTGGCCTTTCCTGAGGCCACCAGAGCGGGTCCCTGAGGTCCCCGTCGTAACTCGAGAAGACCTGCCGCAACTCGAGAAGATCCAGGAGGTTCTCCCCTCCAGGCGAGATGAGGCCCATTTCCGCTGAGGCGTCTCGAGGCTGATCACACCTCACCTCTGGAACTTCAAAAGGGTCCTTCACACCCTTGGTGCAAATCAAGAAGTTCCCCGACATACCCGTCTCCACTCGAGAGGAATCACGAGGGTCCCGCCCACATCCAGAGGAGCCCCGTTTCCGCCTCGTAGCTCGAGATGAGGGATCCTTTCCCTGCTTCGTCGGGAAAGAGTTCCCGGCGTTCCCGTCGCATCTCAAGAGGAGGCCCTCTCTACAGGAACGGCGAGAGGAACTCCAGGGTCGTGCCACCATTCCAAGAGTCCCCCAGATGTCTCAGTCCAATCCAGAGGAACCTCTTTTCCCTTCACCGGCTCATCTTTCACGCCGAGGAGCGACTCACACCAAGGTGGCACGTGGCACAGCCCTGTGGGAAAGCCTCGTGGGAAAGCCTCGAGGGACAGCCTCGAGGGAAAGCCACAGATCCCTTGATCCACGTGACAGGAAGCGTGACACTACTGCTGCAGCTCGGGAGGAAAGCGCACGTGCATGCCCCCACTCGAGACGAGGCCTGACTCCCCTGGGGAGACTCAGAAGCACCCCAAGATCCATGGCAACACTGGAGAGGAATCCTCAGGTTCCGGCCCCGACTCCACACAAGGACTGAGGCCCCGGTATGGACGGGAGAGGAATCCCGAGAGGTCCCCTAGCAACTCGCATGGGGACTGGCCTTTCCTGAGGCCACCAGAGCGGGTCCCTGAGGTCCCCGTGGTAACTCGAGAAGACCTGCCGCAACTCGAGAAAATCCAGGAGGTTCTCCCCTCCAGGCGAGATGAGGCCCATTTCCGCTGAGGCGTCTCGAGGATGATCACACCTCACCTCTGGAGCTTCGAAAGGGTCCTTCACACCCTTGGTGCAAATCAAGAAGTTCCGCGACATACCCGTCTCCACTCGAGAGGAATCACGAGGGTCCCGCCCACATACAGAGGAGCCCCGTTTCCGCCTCGTAGCTCGAGATGAGGGATCCTTTCCCTGCTTCGTCGGGAAACAGTTCCCGGCGTTCCCGTCGCATCTCAAGAGGAGGCCCTCTCTACAGGAACGGCGAGAGGAACTCCAGGGTCGTGCCACCAATCCAAGAGTCCCCCAGATGTCTCAGTCCATTCCAGAGGAACCTCTTTTCCCTTCAGCGGCTCGTGTTTCACGCCGAGGATCGACTCACACCAAGGTGGCACGTGGCACAGCCCTGTGGGAAAGCCTCGTGGGAAATCCTCGAGGGACAGCCTCGAGGGAAAGCCACAGATCCCTTGATCCACGTGACAGGAAGCGTGACACTACTGCTGCAGCTCGGGAGGAAAGCGCACGTGCATGCCCCCACTCGAGACGAGGCCTGACTCCCCTGGGGAGACTCAGAAGCACCCCAAGATCCATGGCAACACTGGAGAGGAATCCTCAGGTTCCGGCCCCGACTCCACACAAGGACTGAGGCCCCGGCATGGACGGGAGAGGAATCCCGAGAGGTCCCCTAGCAACTCGCATGGGGACTGGCCTTTCCTGAGCCCACCAGAGCGGGTCCCTGAGGTCCCCGTCGTAACTCGAGAAGACCTGCCGCAACTCGAGAAAATCCAGGAGGTTCTCCCCTCCAGGCGAGATGAGGCCCATTTCCGCTGAGGCGTCTCGAGGCTGATTACACCTCACCTCTGGAACTTCGAAAGGGTCCTTCACACCCATGGTGCAAATCAAGAAGTTCCCAGACATACCCGTCTCCACTCGAGAGGAATCACGAGGGTCCCGCCCACATCCAGAGGAGGCCCGTTTCCGCCTCGTAGCTCGAGATGAGGGATCCTTTCCCTGCTTCGTCGGGAAAGGGTTCCCGGCGTTCCCGTCGCATCTCAAGAGGAGGCCCTCTCTACAGGAACTTCGAGAGGAACTCCAGGGTCGTGCCACCATTCCAAGAGTCCCCCAGATGTCTCAGTCCATTCCAGAGGAACCACTTTTCCCTTCAGCGGCTCGTCTTTCACGCCGAGGATCGACTCACACCAAGGTGGCACGTGGCACAGCCCTGTGGGAAAGCCTCGTGGGAAAGCCTCGAGGGACAGCCTCGAGGGAAAGCCAAAGATCCCTTGATCCACGTGACAGGAAGCGTGACACTACTGCTGCAGCTCGGGAGGAAAGCACACGTGCATGCCCCCACTCGAGACGAGGCCTGACTCCCCTGGGGAGACTCAGAAGCACCCCAAGATCCATGGCAACACTGGAGAGGAATCCTCACGTTCGGGCCCCGACTCCACACAAGGACTGAGGCCCCGGCATGGAAGGGAAAGGAATCCCGAGAGGTCCCCTAGCAACTCGCATGGGGACTGGCCTTTCATGAGGCCACCAGAGCGGGTCTCTGAGGTCCCCGTCGTAACTCGAGAAGACCTGCCGCAACTCGAGAAAATCCAGGAGGTTCTCCCCTCCAGGCGAGATGAGGCCCATTTCTGCTGAGGCGTCTCGAGGCTGATCACAGCTCACCTCTGGAGCTTCGAAAGGGTCCTTCACACCCTTGGTGCAAATCAAGAAGTTCCCCGACATACCCGTCTCCACTCGAGAGGAATCACGAGGGTCCCGCCCACATCCAGAGGAGCCCCGTTTCCGCCTCGTAGCTCGAGATGAGGGATCCTTTCCCTGCTTCGTCGGGAAACAGTTCCCGGCGTTCCCGTCGCATCTCAAGAGGAGGCCCTCTCAACAGGAACGGCGAGAGGAACTCCAGGGTCGTGCCACCATTCCAAGAGTCCCCCAGATGTCTCAGTCCATTCCAGAGGAACCTCTTTTCCCTTCAGCGGCTCGTGTTTCACGCCGAGGATCGACTCACACCAAGGTGGCACGTGGCACAGCCTCATGGGAAAGCCTCGAGGGACAGCCTCGAGGGAAAGCCACAGATCCCTTGATCCACGTGACAGGAAGCGTGACACTACTGCTGCAGCTCGGGAGGAAAGCGCACGTGCATGCCCCCACTCGAGACAAGGCCTGACTCCCCTGGGGAGACTCAGAAGCACCCCAAGATCCATGGCAACACTGGAGAGGAATCCTCACGTTCCGGCCCCGACTCCACACAAGGACTGAGGCCCCGGCATGGACGGGAAAGGAATCCCGAGAGGTCCCCTAGCAACTCGCATGGGGACTGGCCTTTCATGAGGCCACCAGAGCGGGTCCCTGAGGTCCCCGTCGTAACTCGAGAAGACCTGCCGCAACTCGAGAAAATCCAGGAGGTTCTCCCCTCCAGGCGAGATGAGGCCCATTTCCGCTGAGGCGTCTCGAGGCTGATCACACCTCACCTCTGGAACTTCGAAAGGGTCCTTCACACCCTTGGTGCAAATCAAGAAGTTCCCCGACCTAGCCGTCTCCACTCGAGAGGAATCACGAGAGTCCCGCCCACATCCAGAGGAGCCCCGTTTCCGCCTCGTAGCTCGAGATGAGGGATCCTTTCCCTGCTTCGTCGGGAAAGAGTTCCCGGCGTTCCCGTCGCATCTCAAGAGGAGGCCCTCTCAACAGGAACGGCGAGAGGAACTCCAGGGTCGTGCCACCATTCCAAGAGTCCCCCAGATGTCTCAGTCCATTCCAGAGGAACCTCTTTTCCCTTCACCGGCTCGTCTTTCACGCCCAGGATCGACTCACACCAAGGTGGCACGTGGCACAGCCCTGTGGGAAAGCCTCGTGGGAAAGCCTCGAGGGACAGCCTCGAGGGAAAGCCACAGATCCCTTGATCCACGTGACAGGAAGCGTGACACTACTGCTGCAGCTCGGGAGGAAAGCGCACGTGCATGGCCCCACTCGAGACGAGGCCTGACTCCCCTGGGGAGACTCAGAAGCACCCCAAGATCCATGGCAACACTGGAGAGGAATCCTCACGTTCCGGCCCCGACTCCACACAAGGACTGAGGCCCCGGCATGGACGGGAAAGGAATCCCAGGAGGTCCCCTAGCAACTCGCATGGGGACTGGCCTTTCCTGAGGCCACCAGAGCGGGTCCCTGAGGTCCCCGTCGTAACTCGAGAAGACCTGCCGCAACTCGAGAAAATCCAGGAGGTTCTCCCCTCCAGGCGAGATGAGGCCCATTTCCGCTGAGGCGTCTCGAGGCTGATCACACCTCACCTCTGGAACTTCGAAAGGGTCCTTCACACCCTTGGTGCAAATCAAGAAGTTCCCCGACCTAGCCGTCTCCACTCGAGAGGAATCACGAGAGTCCCGCCCACATCCAGAGGAGCCCCGTTTCCGCCTCGTAGCTCGAAATGAGGGATCCTTTCCCTGCTTCGTCGGGAAAGAGTTCCCGGCGTTCCCGTCGCATCTCAAGAGGAGGCCCTCTCAACAGGAACGGAGAGAGGAACTCCAGGGTCGTGCCACCATTCCAAGAGTCCCCCAGATGTCTCAGTCCACTCCAGAGGAACCTCTTTTCCTTTCACCGGCTCGTCTTTCACGCCGAGGATCGACTCACACCAAGGTGGCACGTGGCACAGCCCTGTGGGAAAGCCTCGTGGGAAAGCCTCGAGGGATAGCCTCGAGGGAAAGCCACAGATCCCTTGATCCACGTGACAGGAAGCGTGACACTACTGCTGCAGCTCGGGAGGAAAGCGCACGTGCATGCCCCCACTCGAGACGAGGCCTGACTCCCCTGGGGAGACTCAGAGGCACCCCAAGATCCATGGCAACACTGGAGAGGAATCCTCAGGTTCCGGCCGCGACTCCACACAAGGACTGAGGCCCCGGCATGGACGGGATAGGAATCCCGAGAGGTCCCCTAGCAACTCGCATGGGGACTGGCCTTTCCTGAGGCCACAAGAGCGTGTCCCTGAGGTCCCCGTCGTAACTCGAGAAGACCTGCCGCAACTCGAGAAAATCCAGGAGGTTCTCCCCTCCAGGCGAGATGAGGCCCATTTCCGCTGAGGCGTCTCGAGGCTGATCACACCTCACCTCTGGAACTTCGAAAGGGTCCTTCACACCCTTGGTGCAAATCAAGAAGTTCCCCGACCTAGCCGTCTCCACTCGAGAGGAATCACGAGGGTCCCGCCCACATCCAGAGGAGCCCCGTTTCCGCCTCGTAGCTCGAGATGAGGGATCCTTTCCCTGCTTCGTCGGGAAAGATTTCCCGGCGTTCCCGTCGCATCTCAAGAGGAGGCCCTCTCTACAGGAACGGCGAGAGGAACTCCAGGGTCGTGCCACCATTCCAAGAGTCCCCCAGATGTCTCAGTCCATTCCAGAGGAACCTCTTTTCCCTTCACCGGCTCGTCTTTCACGCCGAGGATCGACTCACACCAAGGTGGAACGTGGCACAGCCCTGTGGGAAAGCCTCGTGGGAAAGCCTCGAGGGACAGCCTCGAGGGACAGCCTCGAGGGAAAGCCACAGATCCCTTGATCCACGTGACAGGAAGCGTGACACTACTGCTGCAGCTCGGGAGGAAAGCGCACGTGCATGCCCCCACTCGAGACGAGGCCTGACTCCCCTGGGGAGACACAGAAGCACCCCAAGATCCATGGCAACACTGGAGAGGAATCCTCAGGTTCCGGCCCCGACTCCACACAAGGACTGAGGCCCCGACATGGACGGGAGAGGAATCCCGAGAGGTCCCCTAGCAACTCGCATGGGGACTGGCCTTTCCTGAGGCCACAAGAGCGGGTCCCTGAGGTCCCCGTCGTAACTCGAGAAGACCTGCCGCAACTCGAGAAAATCCAGGAGGTTCTCCCCTCCAGGCGAAATGAGGCCCATTTCCGCTGAGGCGTCTCGAGGCTGATCACACCTCACCTCTGGAACTTCGAAAGGGTCCTTCACACCCTTGGTGCAAATCAAGAAGTTCCCCGACCTAGCCGTCTCCACTCGAGAGGAATCACGAGGGTCCCGCCCACATCCAGAGGAGCCCCGTTTCCGCCTCGTAGCTCGAGATGAGGGATCCTTTCCCTGCTTCGTCGGGAAAGAGTTCCCGGCGTTCCCGTCGCATCTCAAGAGGAGGCCCTCTCAACAGGAACGGCGAGAGGAACTCCAGGGTCGTGCCACCATTCCAAGAGTCCCCCAGATGTCTCAGTCCATTCCAGAGGAACCTCTTTTCCCTTCACCGGCTCATCTTTCACGCCGAGGATCGACTCACACCAAGGTGGCACGTGGCACAGCCCTGTGGGAAAGCCTCGTGGGAAAGCCTCGAGGGACAGCCTCGAGGGAAAGCCACAGATCCCTTGATCCACGTGACAGGAAGCGTGACACTACTGCTGCAGCTCGGGAGGAAAGCGCACGTGCATGCCCCCACTCGAGACGAGGCCTGACTCCCCTGGGGAGACTCAGAAGCACCCCAAGATCCATGGCAACACTGGAGAGGAATCCTCAGGTTCCGGCCCCGACTCCACACAAGGACTGAGGCCCCGGCATGGACGGCAGAGGAATCCCGAGAGGTCCCCTAGCAACTCGCATGGGGACTAGCCTTTCCTGAGGCCACCAGAGCGGGTCCCTGAGGTCCCCGTCGTAACTCGAGAAGACCTGCCACAACTCGAGAAAATCCAGGAGGTTCTCCCCTCCAGGTGAGATGAGGCCCATTTCCGCTGAGGCGTCTCGAGGCTGATCACACCTCACCTCTGGAACTTCGAACGGGTCCTTCACACCCTTGGTGCAAATCAAGAAGTTCCCCGACCTAGCCGTCTCCACTCGAGAGGAATCACGAGAGTCCCGCCCACATCCAGAGGAGCCCCGTTTCCGCCTCGTAGCTCGAGATGAGGGATCCTTTCCCTGCTTCGTCGGGAAAGAGTTCCCGGCCTTCCCGTCGCATCTCAAGAGTAGGCCCTCTCAACAGGAACGGCGAGAGGAACTCCAGGGTCGTGCCACCATTCCAAGAGTCCCCCAGATGTCTCAGTCCATTCCAGAGGAACCTCTTTTCCCTTCACCGGCTCGTCTTTCACGCCGAGGATCGACTCACACCAAGGTGGCACGTGGCACAGCCCTGTGGGAAAGCCTCGTGGGAAAGCCTCGAGGGACAGCCTCGAGGGAAAGCCACAGATCCCTTGATCCACGTGACAGGAAGCGTGACACTACTGCTGCAGCTCGGGAGGAAAGCGCACGTGCATGCCCCCACTCGAGACGAGGCCTGACTCCCCTGGGGAGACTCAGAAGCACCCCGAGATCCATGGCAACACTGGAGAGGAATCCTCAGGTTCCGGCCCCGACTCCACACAAGGACTGAGGCCCCGGCATGGACGGGAGAGGAATCCCGAGAGGTCCCCTAGCAACTCGCATGGGGACTGGCCTTTCCTGAGGCCACCAGAGCGGGTCCCTGAGGTCCCCGTCGTAACTCGAGAAGACCTGCCGCAACTCGAGAAAATCCAGGAGGTTCTCCCCTCCAGGCGAGATGAGGCCCATTTCCGCTGAGGCGTCTCGAGGCTGATCACACCTCAACTCTGGAACTTCGAAAGGGTCCTTCACACCCTTGGTGCAAATCAAGAAGTTCCCCGACCTAGCCGTCTCCACTCGAGAGGAATCACGAGGGTCCCGCCCACATCCAGAGGAGCCCCGTTTCCGCCTCGTAGCTCGAGATGAGGGATCCTATCCCTGCTTCGACGGGAAAGAGTTCCCGGCGTTCCCGTCGCATCTCAAGAGGAGGCCCTCTCAACAGGAACGGCGAGAGGAACTCCAGGGTCGTGCCACCATTCCAAGAGTCCCCCAGATGTCTCAGTCCATTCCAGAGGAACCTCTTTTCCCTCGCCGGCTCGTCTTTCACGCCGAGGATCGACTCACACCAAGGTGGCACGTGGCACAGCCCTGTGGGAAAGCCTCGTGGGAAAGCCTCGAGGGACAGCCTCGAGGGACAGCCTTGAGGGAAAGCCACAGATCCCTTGATCCACGTGACAGGAAGCGTGACACTATGTCTGCAGCTCCGGAGGAAAGCGCACGTGCATGCCCCCACTCGAGACGAGGCCTGACTCCCCTGGGGAGACTCAGAAGCACCCCAAGATCCATGGCAACACTGGAGAGGAATCCTCAGGTTCCGGCCCCGACTCCACACAAGGACTGAGGCCCCGGCATGGACGGGAGAGGAATCCCGAGAGGTCCCCTAGCAACTCGCATGGGGACTGGCCTTTCCTGAGGCCACAAGAGCGTGTCCCTGAGGTCCCCGTCGTAACTCGAGAAGACCTGCCGCAACTCGAGAAAATCCAGGAGGTTCTCCCCTCCAGGCGAGATGAGGCCCATTTCCGCTGAGGCGTCTCGAGGCTGATCACACCTCACCTCTGGAACTTCGAAAGGGTCCTTCACACCCTTGGTGCAAATCAAGAAGTTCCCCGACCTAGCCGTCTCCACTCGAGAGGAATCACGAGGGTCCCGCCCACATCCAGAGGAGCCCCGTTTCCGCCTCGTAGCTCGAGATGAGGGATCCTTTCCCTGCTTCGTCGGGAAAGAGTTCCCGGCCTTCCCGTCGCATCTCAAGAGGAGGCCCTCTCTACAGGAACGGCGAGAGGAACTCCAGGGTCGTGCCACCATTCCAAGAGTCCCCCAGATGTCTCAGTCCATTCCAGAGGAACCTCTTTTCCCTTCACCGGCTCGTCTTTCACGCCGAGGATCGACTCACACCAAGGTGGAACGTGGCACAGCCCTGTGGGAAAGCCTCGTGGGAAAGCCTCGAGGGACAGCCTCGAGGGACAGCCTCGAGGGAAAGCCACAGATCCCTTGATCCACATGACAGGAAGCGTGACACTACTGCTGCAGCTCGGGAGGAAAGCGCACGTGCATGCCCCCACTCGAGACGAGGCCTGACTCCCCTGGGGAGACTCAGAAGCACCCCAAGATCCATGGCAACACTGGAGAGGAATCCTCAGGTTCCGGCCCCGACTCCACACAAGGACTGAGGCCCCGGCATGGACGGGAGAGGAATCCCGAGAGGTCCCCTAGCAACTCGCATGGGGACTGGCCTTTCCTGAGGCCACAAGAGCGTGTCCCTGAGGTCCCCGTCGTAACTCGAGAAGACCTGCCGCAACTCGAGAAAATCCAGGAGGTTCTCCCCTCCAGGCGAGATGAGGCCCATTTCCGCTGAGGCGTCTCGAGGCTGATCACACCTCACCTCTGGAACTTCGAAAGGGTCCTTCACACCCTTGGTGCAAATCAAGAAGTTCCCCGACCTAGCCGTCTCCACTCGAGAGGAATCACGAGGGTCCCGCCCACATCCAGAGGAGCCCCGTTTCCGCCTCGTAGCTCGAGATGAGGGATCCTTTCCCTGCTTCGTCGGGAAAGAGTTCCCGGCGTTCCCGTCGCATCTGAAGAGGAGGCCCTCTCAACAGGAACGGCGAGAGGAACTCCAGGGTCGTGCCACCATTCCAAGAGTCCCCCAGATGTCTCAGTCCATTCCAGAGGAACCTCTTTTCCCTTCACCGGCTCGTCTTTCACGCCGAGGATCGACTCACACCAAGGTGGAACGTGGCACAGCCCTGTGGGAAAGCCTCGTGGGAAAGCCTCGAGGGACAGCCTCGAGGGACAGCCTCGAGGGAAAGCCACAGATCCCTTGATCCACGTGACAGGAAGCGTGACACTACTGCTGCAGCTCGGGAGGAAAGCGCACGTGCATGCCCCCACTCGAGACGAGGCCTGACTCCCCTGGGGAGACACAGAAGCACCCCAAGATCCATGGCAACACTGGAGAGGAATCCTCAGGTTCCGGCCCCGACTCCACACAAGGACTGAGGCCCCGACATGGACGGGAGAGGAATCCCGAGAGGTCCCCTAGCAACTCGCATGGGGACTGGCCTTTCCTGAGGCCACAAGAGCGGGTCCCTGAGGTCCCCGTCGTAACTCGAGAAGACCTGCCGCAACTCGAGAAAATCCAGGAGGTTCTCCCCTCCAGGCGAGATGAGGCCCATTTCCGCTGAGGCGTCTCGAGGCTGATCACACCTCACCTCTGGAACTTCGAAAGGGTCCTTCACACCCTTGGTGCAAATCAAGAAGTTCCCCGACCTAGCCGTCTCCACTCGAGAGGAATCACGAGGGTCCCGCCCACATCCAGAGGAGCCCCGTTTCCGCCTCGTAGCTCGAGATGAGGGATCCTTTCCCTGCTTCGTCGGGAAAGAGTTCCCGGCGTTCCCGTCGCATCTCAAGAGGAGGCCCTCTCAACAGGAACGGCGAGAGGAACTCCAGGGTCGTGCCACCATTCCAAGAGTCCCCCAGATGTCTCAGTCCATTCCAGAGGAACCTCTTTTCCCTTCACCGGCTCATCTTTCACGCCGAGGATCGACTCACACCAAGGTGGCACGTGGCACAGCCCTGTGGGAAAGCCTCGTGGGAAAGCCTCGAGGGACAGCCTCGAGGGAAAGCCACAGATCCCTTGATCCACGTGACAGGAAGCGTGACACTACTGCTGCAGCTCGGGAGGAAAGCGCACGTGCATGCCCCCACTCGAGACGAGGCCTGACTCCCCTGG
The DNA here is from genome assembly GCF_023091745.1 of Budorcas taxicolor. Lineage (NCBI taxonomy): Eukaryota > Metazoa > Chordata > Mammalia > Artiodactyla > Bovidae > Budorcas > Budorcas taxicolor. The sequence goes on along the minus strand of NW_026291940.1, from coordinate 64,534 downwards.
GGAGACTCAGAAGCACCCCAAGATCCATGGCAACACTGGAGAGGAATCCTCAGGTTCCGGCCCCGACTCCACACAAGGACTGAGGCCCCGGCATGGACGGCAGAGGAATCCCGAGAGGTCCCCTAGCAACTCGCATGGGGACTAGCCTTTCCTGAGGCCACCAGAGCGGGTCCCTGAGGTCCCCGTCGTAACTCGAGAAGACCTGCCACAACTCGAGAAAATCCAGGAGGTTCTCCCCTCCAGGTGAGATGAGGCCCATTTCCGCTGAGGCGTCTCGAGGCTGATCACACCTCACCTCTGGAACTTCGAAAGGGTCCTTCACACCCTTGGTGCAAATCAAGAAGTTCCCCGACCTAGCCGTCTCCACTCGAGAGGAATCACGAGAGTCCCGCCCACATCCAGAGGAGCCCCGTTTCCGCCTCGTAGCTCGAGATGAGGGATCCTTTCCCTGCTTCGTCGGGAAAGAGTTCCCGGCCTTCCCGTCGCATCTCAAGAGTAGGCCCTCTCAACAGGAACGGCGAGAGGAACTCCAGGGTCGTGCCACCATTCCAAGAGTCCCCCAGATGTCTCAGTCCATTCCAGAGGAACCTCTTTTCCCTTCACCGGCTCGTCTTTCACGCCGAGGATCGACTCACACCAAGGTGGCACGTGGCACAGCCCTGTGGGAAAGCCTCGTGGGAAAGCCTCGAGGGACAGCCTCGAGGGAAAGCCACAGATCCCTTGATCCACGTGACAGGAAGCGTGACACTACTGCTGCAGCTCGGGAGGAAAGCGCACGTGCATGCCCCCACTCGAGACGAGGCCTGACTCCCCTGGGGAGACTCAGAAGCACCCCAAGATCCATGGCAACACTGGAGAGAAATCCTCAGGTTCCGGCCCCGACTCCACACAAGGACTGAGACCCCGGCATGGACGGCAGAGGAATCCCGAGAGGTCCCCTAGCAACTCGCATGGGGACTGGCCTTTCCTGAGGCCACCAGAGCGGGTCCCTGAGGTCCCCGTCGTAACTCGAGAAGACCTGCCACAACTCGAGAAAATCCAGGAGGTTCTCCCCTCCAGGTGAGATGAGGCCCATTTCCGCTGAGGCGTCTCGAGGCTGATCACACCTCACCTCTGGAACTTCGAAAGGGTCCTTCACACCCTTGGTGCAAATCAAGAAGTTCCCCGACCTAGCCGTCTCCACTCGAGAGGAATCACGAGAGTCCCGCCCACATCCAGAGGAGCCCCGTTTCCGCCTCGTAGCTCGAGATGAGGGATCCTTTCCCTGCTTCGTCGGGAAAGAGTTCCCGGCCTTCCCGTCGCATCTCAAGAGTAGGCCCTCTCAACAGGAACGGCGAGAGGAACTCCAGGGTCGTGCCACCATTCCAAGAGTCCCCCAGATGTCTCAGTCCATTCCAGAGGAACCTCTTTTCCCTTCACCGGCTCGTCTTTCACGCCGAGGATCGACTCACACCAAGGTGGCACGTGGCACAGCCCTGTGGGAAAGCCTCGTGGGAAAGCCTCGAGGGACAGCCTCGAGGGAAAGCCACAGATCCCTTGATCCACGTGACAGGAAGCGTGACACTACTGCTGCAGCTCGGGAGGAAAGCGCACGTGCATGCCCCCACTCGAGACGAGGCCTGACTCCCCTGGGGAGACTCAGAAGCACCCCGAGATCCATGGCAACACTGGAGAGGAATCCTCAGGTTCCGGCCCCGACTCCACACAAGGACTGAGGCCCCGGCATGGACGGGAGAGGAATCCCGAGAGGTCCCCTAGCAACTCGCATGGGGACTGGCCTTTCCTGAGGCCACCAGAGCGGGTCCCTGAGGTCCCCGTCGTAACTCGAGAAGACCTGCCGCAACTCGAGAAAATCCAGGAGGTTCTCCCCTCCAGGCGAGATGAGGCCCATTTCCGCTGAGGCGTCTCGAGGCTGATCACACCTCAACTCTGGAACTTCGAAAGGGTCCTTCACACCCTTGGTGCAAATCAAGAAGTTCCCCGACCTAGCCGTCTCCACTCGAGAGGAATCACGAGGGTCCCGCCCACATCCAGAGGAGCCCCGTTTCCGCCTCGTAGCTCGAGATGAGGGATCCTATCCCTGCTTCGACGGGAAAGAGTTCCCGGCGTTCCCGTCGCATCTCAAGAGGAGGCCCTCTCAACAGGAACGGCGAGAGGAACTCCAGGGTCGTGCCACCATTCCAAGAGTCCCCCAGATGTCTCAGTCCATTCCAGAGGAACCTCTTTTCCCTCGCCGGCTCGTCTTTCACGCCGAGGATCGACTCACACCAAGGTGGCACGTGGCACAGCCCTGTGGGAAAGCCTCGTGGGAAAGCCTCGAGGGACAGCCTCGAGGGACAGCCTTGAGGGAAAGCCACAGATCCCTTGATCCACGTGACAGGAAGCGTGACACTATGTCTGCAGCTCCGGAGGAAAGCGCACGTGCATGCCCCCACTCGAGACGAGGCCTGACTCCCCTGGGGAGACTCAGAAGCACCCCAAGATCCATGGCAACACTGGAGAGGAATCCTCAGGTTCCGGCCCCGACTCCACACAAGGACTGAGGCCCCGGCATGGACGGGAGAGGAATCCCGAGAGGTCCCCTAGCAACTCGCATGGGGACTGGCCTTTCCTGAGGCCACAAGAGCGTGTCCCTGAGGTCCCCGTCGTAACTCGAGAAGACCTGCCGCAACTCGAGAAAATCCAGGAGGTTCTCCCCTCCAGGCGAGATGAGGCCCATTTCCGCTGAGGCGTCTCGAGGCTGATCACACCTCACCTCTGGAACTTCGAAAGGGTCCTTCACACCCTTGGTGCAAATCAAGAAGTTCCCCGACCTAGCCGTCTCCACTCGAGAGGAATCACGAGGGTCCCGCCCACATCCAGAGGAGCCCCGTTTCCGCCTCGTAGCTCGAGATGAGGGATCCTTTCCCTGCTTCGTCGGGAAAGAGTTCCCGGCCTTCCCGTCGCATCTCAAGAGGAGGCCCTCTCTACAGGAACGGCGAGAGGAACTCCAGGGTCGTGCCACCATTCCAAGAGTCCCCCAGATGTCTCAGTCCATTCCAGAGGAACCTCTTTTCCCTTCACCGGCTCGTCTTTCACGCCGAGGATCGACTCACACCAAGGTGGAACGTGGCACAGCCCTGTGGGAAAGCCTCGTGGGAAAGCCTCGAGGGACAGCCTCGAGGGACAGCCTCGAGGGAAAGCCACAGATCCCTTGATCCACATGACAGGAAGCGTGACACTACTGCTGCAGCTCGGGAGGAAAGCGCACGTGCATGCCCCCACTCGAGACGAGGCCTGACTCCCCTGGGGAGACTCAGAAGCACCCCAAGATCCATGGCAACACTGGAGAGGAATCCTCAGGTTCCGGCCCCGACTCCACACAAGGACTGAGGCCCCGGCATGGACGGGAGAGGAATCCCGAGAGGTCCCCTAGCAACTCGCATGGGGACTGGCCTTTCCTGAGGCCACAAGAGCGTGTCCCTGAGGTCCCCGTCGTAACTCGAGAAGACCTGCCGCAACTCGAGAAAATCCAGGAGGTTCTCCCCTCCAGGCGAGATGAGGCCCATTTCCGCTGAGGCGTCTCGAGGCTGATCACACCTCACCTCTGGAACTTCGAAAGGGTCCTTCACACCCTTGGTGCAAATCAAGAAGTTCCCCGACCTAGCCGTCTCCACTCGAGAGGAATCACGAGGGTCCCGCCCACATCCAGAGGAGCCCCGTTTCCGCCTCGTAGCTCGAGATGAGGGATCCTTTCCCTGCTTCGTCGGGAAAGAGTTCCCGGCGTTCCCGTCGCATCTGAAGAGGAGGCCCTCTCAACAGGAACGGCGAGAGGAACTCCAGGGTCGTGCCACCATTCCAAGAGTCCCCCAGATGTCTCAGTCCATTCCAGAGGAACCTCTTTTCCCTTCACCGGCTCGTCTTTCACGCCGAGGATCGACTCACACCAAGGTGGAACGTGGCACAGCCCTGTGGGAAAGCCTCGTGGGAAAGCCTCGAGGGACAGCCTCGAGGGACAGCCTCGAGGGAAAGCCACAGATCCCTTGATCCACGTGACAGGAAGCGTGACACTACTGCTGCAGCTCGGGAGGAAAGCGCACGTGCATGCCCCCACTCGAGACGAGGCCTGACTCCCCTGGGGAGACACAGAAGCACCCCAAGATCCATGGCAACACTGGAGAGGAATCCTCAGGTTCCGGCCCCGACTCCACACAAGGACTGAGGCCCCGACATGGACGGGAGAGGAATCCCGAGAGGTCCCCTAGCAACTCGCATGGGGACTGGCCTTTCCTGAGGCCACAAGAGCGGGTCCCTGAGGTCCCCGTCGTAACTCGAGAAGACCTGCCGCAACTCGAGAAAATCCAGGAGGTTCTCCCCTCCAGGCGAGATGAGGCCCATTTCCGCTGAGGCGTCTCGAGGCTGATCACACCTCACCTCTGGAACTTCGAAAGGGTCCTTCACACCCTTGGTGCAAATCAAGAAGTTCCCCGACCTAGCCGTCTCCACTCGAGAGGAATCACGAGGGTCCCGCCCACATCCAGAGGAGCCCCGTTTCCGCCTCGTAGCTCGAGATGAGGGATCCTTTCCCTGCTTCGTCGGGAAAGAGTTCCCGGCGTTCCCGTCGCATCTCAAGAGGAGGCCCTCTCAACAGGAACGGCGAGAGGAACTCCAGGGTCGTGCCACCATTCCAAGAGTCCCCCAGATGTCTCAGTCCATTCCAGAGGAACCTCTTTTCCCTTCACCGGCTCATCTTTCACGCCGAGGATCGACTCACACCAAGGTGGCACGTGGCACAGCCCTGTGGGAAAGCCTCGTGGGAAAGCCTCGAGGGACAGCCTCGAGGGAAAGCCACAGATCCCTTGATCCACGTGACAGGAAGCGTGACACTACTGCTGCAGCTCGGGAGGAAAGCGCACGTGCATGCCCCCACTCGAGACGAGGCCTGACTCCCCTGGGGAGACTCAGAAGCACCCCAAGATCCATGGCAACACTGGAGAGGAATCCTCAGGTTCCGGCCCCGACTCCACACAAGGACTGAGGCCCCGGCATGGACGGCAGAGGAATCCCGAGAGGTCCCCTAGCAACTCGCATGGGGACTAGCCTTTCCTGAGGCCACCAGAGCGGGTCCCTGAGGTCCCCGTCGTAACTCGAGAAGACCTGCCACAACTCGAGAAAATCCAGGAGGTTCTCCCCTCCAGGTGAGATGAGGCCCATTTCCGCTGAGGCGTCTCGAGGCTGATCACACCTCACCTCTGGAACTTCGAAAGGGTCCTTCACACCCTTGGTGCAAATCAAGAAGTTCCCCGACCTAGCCGTCTCCACTCGAGAGGAATCACGAGAGTCCCGCCCACATCCAGAGGAGCCCCGTTTCCGCCTCGTAGCTCGAGATGAGGGATCCTTTCCCTGCTTCGTCGGGAAAGAGTTCCCGGCCTTCCCGTCGCATCTCAAGAGTAGGCCCTCTCAACAGGAACGGCGAGAGGAACTCCAGGGTCGTGCCACCATTCCAAGAGTCCCCCAGATGTCTCAGTCCATTCCAGAGGAACCTCTTTTCCCTTCACCGGCTCGTCTTTCACGCCGAGGATCGACTCACACCAAGGTGGCACGTGGCACAGCCCTGTGGGAAAGCCTCGTGGGAAAGCCTCGAGGGACAGCCTCGAGGGAAAGCCACAGATCCCTTGATCCACGTGACAGGAAGCGTGACACTACTGCTGCAGCTCGGGAGGAAAGCGCACGTGCATGCCCCCACTCGAGACGAGGCCTGACTCCCCTGGGGAGACTCAGAAGCACCCCAAGATCCATGGCAACACTGGAGAGAAATCCTCAGGTTCCGGCCCCGACTCCACACAAGGACTGAGGCCCCGGCATGGACGGGAGAGGAATCCCGAGAGGTCCCCTAGCAACTCGCATGGGGACTGGCCTTTCCTGAGGCCACCAGAGCGGGTCCCTGAGGTCCCCGTCGTAACTCGAGAAGACCTGCCGCAACTCGAGAAAATCCAGGAGGTTCTCCCCTCCAGGCGAGATGAGGCCCATTTCCGCTGAGGCGTCTCGAGGCTGATCACACCTCACCTCTGGAACTTCGAAAGGGTCCTTCACACCCTTGGTGCAAATCAAGAAGTTCCCCGACCTAGCCGTCTCCACTCGAGAGGAATCACGAGGGTCCCGCCCACATCCAGAGGAGCCCCGTTTCCGCCTCGTAGCTCGAGATGAGGGATCCTTTCCCTGCTTCGTCGGGAAAGAGTTCCCGGCGTTCCTGTCGCATCTCAAGAGGAGGCCCTCTCAGCAGGAACGGCGAGAGGAACTCCAGGGTCGTGCCACCATTCCAAGAGTCCCCCAGATGTCTCAGTCCATTCCAGAGGAACCTCTTTTCCCTTCACCGGCTCGTCTTTCACGCCGAGGATCGACTCACACCAAGGTGGCACGTGGCACAGCCCTGTGGGAAAGCCTCGTGGGAAAGCCTCGAGGGACAGCCTTGAGGGACAGCCTCGAGGGAAAGCCACAGATCCCTTGATCCACGTGACAGGAAGCGTGACACTACTGCTGCAGCTCGGGAGGAAAGCGCACGTGCATGCCCCCACTCGAGACGAGGCCTGACTCCCCTGGGGAGACTCAGAAGCACCCCAAGATCCATGGAAACACTGGAGAGGAATCCTCAGGTTCCGGCCCCGACTCCACACAAGGACTGAGGCCCCGGCATGGAAGGGAGAGGAATCCCGAGAGGTCCCCTAGCAACTCGCATGGGGACTGGCCTTTCCTGAGGCCACAAGAGCGTGTCCCTGAGGTCCCCGTCGTAACTCGAGAAGACCTGCCACAACTCGAGAAAATCCAGGAGGTTCTCCCCTCCAGGCGAGATGAGGCCCATTTCCGCTGAGGCGTCTCGAGGCTGATCACACCTCAACTCTGGAACTTCGAAAGGGTCCTTCACACCCTTGGTGCAAATCAAGAAGTTCCCCGACCTAGCCGTCTCCACTCGAGAGGAATCACGAGGGTCCCGCCCACATCCAGAGGAGCCCCGTTTCCGCCTCGTAGCTCGAGATGAGGGATCCTATCCCTGCTTCGACGGGAAAGAGTTCCCGGCGTTCCCGTCGCATCTCAAGAGGAGGCCCTCTCAACAGGAACGGCGAGAGGAACTCCAGGGTCGTGCCACCATTCCAAGAGTCCCCCAGATGTCTCAGTCCATTCCAGAGGAACCTCTTTTCCCTCGCCGGCTCGTCTTTCACGCCGAGGATCGACTCACACCAAGGTGGCACGTGGCACAGCCCTGTGGGAAAGCCTCGTGGGAAAGCCTCGAGGGACAGCCTCGAGGGACAGCCTTGAGGGAAAGCCACAGATCCCTTGATCCACGTGACAGGAAGCGTGACACTACTGCTGCAGCTCGGGAGGAAAGCGCACGTGCATGCCCCCACTCGAGACGAGGCCTGACTCCCCTGGGGAGACTCAGAAGCACCCCAAGATCCATGGCAACACTGGAGAGGAATCCTCAGGTTCCGGCCCCGACTCCACACAAGGACTGAGGCCCCGGCATGGACGGCAGAGGAATCCCGAGAGGTCCCCTAGCAACTCGCATGGGGACTAGCCTTTCCTGAGGCCACCAGAGCGGGTCCCTGAGGTCCCCGTCGTAACTCGAGAAGACCTGCCACAACTCGAGAAAATCCAGGAGGTTCTCCCCTCCAGGTGAGATGAGGCCCATTTCCGCTGAGGCGTCTCGAGGCTGATCACACCTCACCTCTGGAACTTCGAAAGGGTCCTTCACACCCTTGGTGCAAATCAAGAAGTTCCCCGACCTAGCCGTCTCCACTCGAGAGGAATCACGAGAGTCCCGCCCACATCCAGAGGAGCCCCGTTTCCGCCTCGTAGCTCGAGATGAGGGATCCTTTCCCTGCTTCGTCGGGAAAGAGTTCCCGGCCTTCCCGTCGCATCTCAAGAGTAGGCCCTCTCAACAGGAACGGCGAGAGGAACTCCAGGGTCGTGCCACCATTCCAAGAGTCCCCCAGATGTCTCAGTCCATTCCAGAGGAACCTCTTTTCCCTTCACCGGCTCGTCTTTCACGCCGAGGATCGACTCACACCAAGGTGGCACGTGGCACAGCCCTGTGGGAAAGCCTCGTGGGAAAGCCTCGAGGGACAGCCTCGAGGGAAAGCCACAGATCCCTTGATCCACGTGACAGGAAGCGTGACACTACTGCTGCAGCTCGGGAGGAAAGCGCACGTGCATGCCCCCACTCGAGACGAGGCCTGACTCCCCTGGGGAGACTCAGAAGCACCCCAAGATCCATGGCAACACTGGAGAGGAATCCTCAGGTTCCGGCCCCGACTCCACACAAGGACTGAGGCCCCGGCATGGACGGGAGAGGAATCCCGAGAGGTCCCCTAGCAACTCGCATGGGGACTGGCCTTTCCTGAGGCCACCAGAGCGGGTCCCTGAGGTCCCCGTCGTAACTCGAGAAGACCTGCCGCAACTCGAGAAAATCCAGGAGGTTCTCCCCTCCAGGCGAGATGAGGCCCATTTCCGCTGAGGCGTCTCGAGGCTGATCACACCTCAACTCTGGAACTTCGAAAGGGTCCTTCACACCCTTGGTGCAAATCAAGAAGTTCCCCGACCTAGCCGTCTCCACTCGAGAGGAATCACGAGGGTCCCGCCCACATCCAGAGGAGCCCCGTTTCCGCCTCGTAGCTCGAGATGAGGGATCCTATCCCTGCTTCGACGGGAAAGAGTTCCCGGCGTTCCCGTCGCATCTCAAGAGGAGGCCCTCTCAACAGGAACGGCGAGAGGAACTCCAGGGTCGTGCCACCATTCCAAGAGTCCCCCAGATGTCTCAGTCCATTCCAGAGGAACCTCTTTTCCCTCGCCGGCTCGTCTTTCACGCCGAGGATCGACTCACACCAAGGTGGCACGTGGCACAGCCCTGTGGGAAAGCCTCGTGGGAAAGCCTCGAGGGACAGCCTCGAGGGACAGCCTTGAGGGAAAGCCACAGATCCCTTGATCCACGTGACAGGAAGCGTGACACTATGTCTGCAGCTCCGGAGGAAAGCGCACGTGCATGCCCCCACTCGAGACGAGGCCTGACTCCCCTGGGGAGACTCAGAAGCACCCCAAGATCCATGGCAACACTGGAGAGGAATCCTCAGGTTCCGGCCCCGACTCCACACAAGGACTGAGGCCCCGGCATGGACGGGAGAGGAATCCCGAGAGGTCCCCTAGCAACTCGCATGGGGACTGGCCTTTCCTGAGGCCACAAGAGCGTGTCCCTGAGGTCCCCGTCGTAACTCGAGAAGACCTGCCGCAACTCGAGAAAATCCAGGAGGTTCTCCCCTCCAGGCGAGATGAGGCCCATTTCCGCTGAGGCGTCTCGAGGCTGATCACACCTCACCTCTGGAACTTCGAAAGGGTCCTTCACACCCTTGGTGCAAATCAAGAAGTTCCCCGACCTAGCCGTCTCCACTCGAGAGGAATCACGAGGGTCCCGCCCACATCCAGAGGAGCCCCGTTTCCGCCTCGTAGCTCGAGATGAGGGATCCTTTCCCTGCTTCGTCGGGAAAGAGTTCCCGGCCTTCCCGTCGCATCTCAAGAGGAGGCCCTCTCTACAGGAACGGCGAGAGGAACTCCAGGGTCGTGCCACCATTCCAAGAGTCCCCCAGATGTCTCAGTCCATCCCAGAGGAACCTCTTTTCCCTTCACCGGCTCGTCTTTCACGCCGAGGATCGACTCACACCAAGGTGGCACGTGGCACAGCCCTGTGGGAAAGCCTCGTGGGAAAGCCTCGAGGGACAGCCTCGAGGGAAAGCCACAGATCCCTTGATCCACGTGACAGGAAGCGTGACACTACTGCTGCAGCTAGGGAGGAAAGCGCACGTGCATGCCCCCACTCGAGACGAGGCCTGACTCCCCTGGGGAGACTCAGAAGCACCCCAAGATCCCTGGCAACACTGGAGAGGAATCCTCAGGTTCCGGCCCCGACTCCACACAAGGACTCAGGCCCCGGCATGGACGGGAGAGGAATCCCGAGAGGTCCCGTAGCAACTCGCATGGGGACTGGCCTTTCCTGAGGCCACCAGAGCGGGTCCCTGAGGTCCCCGTCGTAACTCTAGAAGACCTGCCGCAACTCGAGAAAATCCAGGAGGTTCTCCCCTCCAGGCGAGATGAGGCCCATTTCCGCTGAGGCGTCTCGAGGCTGATCACACCTCACCTCTGGAACTTCGAAAGGGTCCTTCACACCCTTGGTGCAAATCAAGAAGTTCCCCGACCTAGCCGTCTCCACTCGAGAGGAATCACGAGAGTCCCGCCCACATCCAGAGGAGCCCCGTTTCCGCCTCGTAGCTCGAGATGAGGGATCCTTTCCCTGCTTCGTCGGGAAAGAGTTCCCGGCCTTCCCGTCGCATCTCAAGAGTAGGCCCTCTCAACAGGAACGGCGAGAGGAACTCCAGGGTCGTGCCACCATTCCAAGAGTCCCCCAGATGTCTCAGTCCATTCCAGAGGAACCTCTTTTCCCTTCACCGGCTCGTCTTTCACGCCGAGGATCGACTCACACCAAGGTGGCACGTGGCACAGCCCTGTGGGAAAGCCTCGTGGGAAAGCCTCGAGGGACAGCCTCGAGGGAAAGCCACAGATCCCTTGATCCACGTGACAGGAAGCGTGACACTACTGCTGCAGCTCGGGAGGAAAGCGCACGTGCATGCCCCCACTCGAGACGAGGCCTGACTCCCCTGGGGAGACTCAGAAGCACCCCAAGATCCATGGCAACACTGGAGAGGAATCCTCAGGTTCCGGCCCCGACTCCACACAAGGACTGAGGCCCCGGCATGGACGGGAGAGGAATCCCGAGAGGTCCCCTAGCAACTCGCATGGGGACTGGCCTTTCCTGAGGCCACCAGAGCGGGTCCCTGAGGTCCCCGTCGTAACTCGAGAAGACCTGCCGCAACTCGAGAAAATCCAGGAGGTTCTCCCCTCCAGGCGAGATGAGGCCCATTTCCGCTGAGGCGTCTCGAGGCTGATCACACCTCAACTCTGGAACTTCGAAAGGGTCCTTCACACCCTTGGTGCAAATCAAGAAGTTCCCCGACCTAGCCGTCTCCACTCGAGAGGAATCACGAGGGTCCCGCCCACATCCAGAGGAGCCCCGTTTCCGCCTCGTAGCTCGAGATGAGGGATCCTATCCCTGCTTCGACGGGAAAGAGTTCCCGGCGTTCCCGTCGCATCTCAAGAGGAGGCCCTCTCAACAGGAACGGCGAGAGGAACTCCAGGGTCGTGCCACCATTCCAAGAGTCCCCCAGATGTCTCAGTCCATTCCAGAGGAACCTCTTTTCCCTCGCCGGCTCGTCTTTCACGCCGAGGATCGACTCACACCAAGGTGGCACGTGGCACAGCCCTGTGGGAAAGCCTCGTGGGAAAGCCTCGAGGGACAGCCTCGAGGGACAGCCTTGAGGGAAAGCCACAGATCCCTTGATCCACGTGACAGGAAGCGTGACACTATGTCTGCAGCTCCGGAGGAAAGCGCACGTGCATGCCCCCACTCGAGACGAGGCCTGACTCCCCTGGGGAGACTCAGAAGCACCCCAAGATCCATGGCAACACTGGAGAGGAATCCTCAGGTTCCGGCCCCGACTCCACACAAGGACTGAGGCCCCGGCATGGACGGGAGAGGAATCCCGAGAGGTCCCCTAGCAACTCGCATGGGGACTGGCCTTTCCTGAGGCCACAAGAGCGTGTCCCTGAGGTCCCCGTCGTAACTCGAGAAGACCTGCCGCAACTCGAGAAAATCCAGGAGGTTCTCCCCTCCAGGCGAGATGAGGCCCATTTCCGCTGAGGCGTCTCGAGGCTGATCACACCTCACCTCTGGAACTTCGAAAGGGTCCTTCACACCCTTGGTGCAAATCAAGAAGTTCCCCGACCTAGCCGTCTCCACTCGAGAGGAATCACGAGGGTCCCGCCCACATCCAGAGGAGCCCCGTTTCCGCCTCGTAGCTCGAGATGAGGGATCCTTTCCCTGCTTCGTCGGGAAAGAGTTCCCGGCCTTCCCGTCGCATCTCAAGAGGAGGCCCTCTCTACAGGAACGGCGAGAGGAACTCCAGGGTCGTGCCACCATTCCAAGAGTCCCCCAGATGTCTCAGTCCATCCCAGAGGAACCTCTTTTCCCTTCACCGGCTCGTCTTTCACGCCGAGGATCGACTCACACCAAGGTGGCACGTGGCACAGCCCTGTGGGAAAGCCTCGTGGGAAAGCCTCGAGGGACAGCCTCGAGGGAAAGCCACAGATCCCTTGATCCACGTGACAGGAAGCGTGACACTACTGCTGCAGCTAGGGAGGAAAGCGCACGTGCATGCCCCCACTCGAGACGAGGCCTGACTCCCCTGGGGAGACTCAGAAGCACCCCAAGATCCCTGGCAACACTGGAGAGGAATCCTCAGGTTCCGGCCCCGACTCCACACAAGGACTCAGGCCCCGGCATGGACGGGAGAGGAATCCCGAGAGGTCCCGTAGCAACTCGCATGGGGACTGGCCTTTCCTGAGGCCACCAGAGCGGGTCCCTGAGGTCCCCGTCGTAACTCTAGAAGACCTGCCGCAACTCGAGAAAATCCAGGAGGTTCTCCCCTCCAGGCGAGATGAGGCCCATTTCCGCTGAGGCGTCTCGAGGCTGATCACACCTCACCTCTGGAACTTCGAAAGGGTCCTTCACACCCTTGGTGCAAATCAAGAAGTTCCCCGACCTAGCCGTCTCCACTCGAGAGGAATCACGAGGGACCCGCCCACATCCAGAGGAGCCCCGTTTCCGCCTCGTAGCTCGAGATGAGGGATCCTTTCCCTGCTTCGTCGGGAAAGAGTTCCCGGCGTTCCCGTCGCATCTCAAGAGGAGGCCCTCTCAACAGGAACGGCGAGAGGAACTCCAGGGTCGTGCCACCATTCCAAGAGTCCCCCAGATGTCTCAGTCCATTCCAGAGGAACCTGTTTTCCCTTCACCGGCTCGTTTTTCACGCCGAGGATCGACTCACACCAAGGTGGCACGTGGCACAGCCCTGTGGGAAAGCCTCGTGGGAAAGCCTCGAGGGACAGCCTCGAGGGAAAGCCACAGATCCCTTGATCCACGTGACAGGAAGCGTGACACTACTGCTGCAGCTCGGGAGGAAAGCGCACGTGCATGCCCCCACTCGAGACGAGGCCTGACTCCCCGGGGGAGACTCAGAAGCACCCCAAGATCCATGGCAACACTGGAGAGGAATCCTCAGGTTCCGGCCCCGACTCCACACAAGGACTGAGGCCCCGGCATGGACGGGAGAGGAATCCCGAGAGGTCCCCTAGCAACTCGCATGGGGACTGGCCTTTCCTGAGGCCACCAGAGCGGGTCCCTGAGGTCCCCGCCGTAACTCGAGAAGACCTGCCGCAACTCGAGAAAATCCAGGAGGTTCTCCCCTCCAGGCGAGATGAGGCCCATTTCCGCTGAGGCGTCTCGAGGCTGATCACACCTCACCTCTGGAACTTCGAAAGGCTCCTTCACACCCTTGGTGCAAATCAAGAAGTTCCCCGACCTAGCCGTCTCCACTCGAGAGGAATCACGAGGGTCCCGCCCACATCCAGAGGAGCCCCGTTTCCGCCTCGTAGCTCGAGATGAGGGATCCTTTCCCTGCTTCATCGGGAAAGAGTTCCCGGCGTTCCCGTCGCATCTCAAGAGGAGGCCCTCTCAACAGGAACGGCGAGAGGAACTCCAGGGTCGTGCCACCATTCCAAGAGTCCCCCAGATGTCTCAGTCCATTCCAGAGGAACCTCTTTTCCCTTCAGCGGCTCGTCTTTCACGCCGAGGATCGACTCACACCAAGGTGGCACGTGGCACAGCCCTGTGGGAAAGCCTCGTGGGAAAGCCTCGAGGGACAGCCTCGAGGGAAAGCCACAGATCCCTTGATCCACGTGACAGGAAGCGTGACACTACTGCTGCAGCTCGGGAGGAAAGCGCACGTGCATGCCCCCACTCGAGACGAGGCCTGACTCCCCTGGGGAGACTCCGAAGCACCCCAAGATCCATGGCAACACTGGAGAGGAATCCTAAGGTTCCGGCCCCGACTCCACACAAGGACTGAGGCCCCGGCATGGACGGGAGAGGAATCCCGAGAGGTCCCCTAGCAACTCGCATGGGGACTGGCCTTTCCTGAGGCCACCAGAGCGGGTCCCTGAGGTCCCCGCCGTAACTCGAGAAGACCTGCCGCAACTCGAGAAAATCCAGGAGGTTCTCCCCTCCAGGCGAGATGAGGCCCATTTCCGCTGAGGCGTCTCGAGGCTGATCACACCTCACCTCTGGAACTTCGAAAGGGTCCTTCACACCCTTGGTGCAAATCAAGAAGTTCCCCGACCTAGCCGTCTCCACTCGAGAGGAATCACGAGGGTCCCGCCCACATCCAGAGGAGCCCCGTTTCCGCCTCGTAGCTCGAGATGAGGGATCCTTTCCCTGCTTCGTCGGGAAAGAGTTCCCGGCGTTCCCGTCGCATCTCAAGAGGAGGCCCTCTCAACAGGAACGGCGAGAGGAACTCCAGGGTCGTGCCACCATTCCAAGAGTCCCCCAGATGTCTCAGTCCATTCCAGAGGAACCTCTTTTCCCTTCACCGGCTCGTCTTTCACGCCGAGGATCGACTCACACCAAGGTGGCACGTGGCACAGCCCTGTGGGAAAGCCTCGTGGGAAAGCCTCGAGGGACAGCCTCGAGGGAAAGCCACAGATCCCTTGATCCACGTGACAGGAAGCGTGACACTACTGCTGCAGCTCGGGAGGAAAGCGCACGTGCATGCCCCCACTCGAGACGAGGCCTGACTCCCCGGGGGAGACTCAGAAGCACCCCAAGATCCATGGCAACACTGGAGAGGAATCCTCAGGTTCCGGCCCCGACTCCACACAAGGACTGAGGCCCCGGCATGGACGGGAGAGGAATCCCGAGAGGTCCCCTAGCAACTCGCATGGGGACTGGCCTTTCCTGAGGCCACCAGAGCGGGTCCCTGAGGTCCCCGCCGTAACTCGAGAAGACCTGCCGCAACTCGAGAAAATCCAGGAGGTTCTCCCCTCCAGGCGAGATGAGGCCCATTTCCGCTGAGGCGTCTCGAGGCTGATCACACCTCACCTCTGGAACTTCGAAAGGGTCCTTCACACCCTTGGTGCAAATCAAGAAGTTCCCCGACCTAGCCGTCTCCACTCGAGAGGAATCACGAGGGTCCCGCCCACATCCAGAGGAGCCCCGTTTCCGCCTCGTAGCTCGAGATGAGGGATCCTTTCCCTGCTTCGTCGGGAAAGAGTTCCCGGCGTTCCCGTCGCATCTCAAGAGGAGGCCCTCTCACCAGGAACGGCGAGAGGAACTCCAGGGTCGTGCCACCATTCCAAGAGTCCCCCAGATGTCTCAGTCCATTCCAGAGGAACCTCTTTTCCCTTCAGCGGCTCGTCTTTCACGCCGAGGATCGACTCACACCAAGGTGGCACGTGGCACAGCCCTGTGGGAAAGCCTCGTGGGAAAGCCTCGAGGGACAGCCTCGAGGGAAAGCCACAGATCCCTTGATCCACGTGACAGGAAGCGTGACACTACTGCTGCAGCTCGGGAGGAAAGCGCACGTGCATGCCCTCACTCGAGACGAGGCCTGACTCCCCTGGGGAGACTCAGAAGCACCCCAAGATCCATGGCAACACTGGAGAGGAATCCTCAGGTTCCGGCCCCGACTCCACACAAGGACTGAGGCCCCGGCATGGACGGGAGAGGAATCCCGAGAGGTCCCCTAGCAACTCGCATGGGGACTGGCCTTTCCTGAGGCCACCAGAGCGGGTCCCTGAGGTCCCCGCCGTAACTCGAGAAGACCTGCCGCAACTCGAGAAAATCCAGGAGGTTCTCCCCTCCAGGCGAGATGAGGCCCATTTCCGCTGAGGCGTCTCGAGGCTGATCACACCTCACCTCTGGAACTTCGAAAGGCTCCTTCACACCCTTGGTGCAAATCAAGAAGTTCCCCGACCTAGCCGTCTCCACTCGAGAGGAATCACGAGGGTCCCGCCCACATCCAGAGGAGCCCCGTTTCCGCCTCGTAGCTCGAGATGAGGGATCCTTTCCCTGCTTCGTCGGGAAAGAGTTCCCGGCGTTCCCGTCGCATCTCAAGAGGAGGCCCTCTCAACAGGAACGGCGAGAGGAACTCCAGGGTCGTGCCACCATTCCAAGAGTCCCCCAGATGTCTCAGTCCATTCCAGAGGAACCTCTTTTCCCTTCAGCGGCTCGTCTTTCACGCCGAGGATCGACTCACACCAAGGTGGCACGTGGCACAGCCCTGTGGGAAAGCCTCGTGGGAAAGCCTCGAGGGACAGCCTCGAGGGAAAGCCACAGATCCCTTGATCCACGTGACAGGAAGCGTGACACTACTGCTGCAGCTCGGGAGGAAAGCGCACGTGCATGCCCCCACTCGAGACGAGGCCTGACTCCCCTGGGGAGACTCAGAAGCACCCCAAGATCCATGGCAACACTGGAGAGGAATCCTCAGGTTCCGGCCCCGACTCCACACAAGGACTGAGGCCCCGGCATGGACGGGAGAGGAATCCCGAGAGGTCCCCTAGCAACTCGCATGGGGACTGGCCTTTCCTGAGGCCACCAGAGCGGGTCCCTGAGGTCCCCGCCGTAACTCGAGAAGACCTGCCGCAACTCGAGAAAATCCAGGAGGTTCTCCCCTCCAGGCGAGATGAGGCCCATTTCCGCTGAGGCGTCTCGAGGCTGATCACACCTCACCTCTGGAACTTCGAAAGGCTCCTTCACACCCTTGGTGCAAATCAAGAAGTTCCCCGACCTAGCCGTCTCCACTCGAGAGGAATCACGAGGGTCCCGCCCACATCCAGAGGAGCCCCGTTTCCGCCTCGTAGCTCGAGATGAGGGATCCTTTCCCTGCTTCGTCGGGAAAGAGTTCCCGGCGTTCCCGTCGCATCTCAAGAGGAGGCCCTCTCAACAGGAACGGCGAGAGGAACTCCAGGGTCGTGCCACCATTCCAAGAGTCCCCCAGATGTCTCAGTCCATTCCAGAGGAACCTCTTTTCCCTTCAGCGGCTCGTCTTTCACGCCGAGGATCGACTCACACCAAGGTGGCACGTGGCACAGCCCTGTGGGAAAGCCTCGTGGGAAAGCCTCGAGGGACAGCCTCGAGGGAAAGCCACAGATCCCTTGATCCACGTGACAGGAAGCGTGACACTACTGCTGCAGCTCGGGAGGAAAGCGCACGTGCATGCCCCCACTCGAGACGAGGCCTGACTCCCCGGGGGAGACTCAGAAGCACCCCAGGATCCATGGCAACACTGGAGAGGAATCCTCAGGTTCCGGCCCCGACTCCACACAAGGACTGAGGCCCCGGCATGGACGGGAGAGGAATCCCGAGAGGTCCCCTAGCAACTCGCATGGGGACTGGCCTTTCCTGAGGCCACCAGAGCGGGTCCCTGAGGTCCCCGCCGTAACTCGAGAAGACCTGCCGCAACTCGAGAAAATCCAGGAGGTTCTCCCCTCCAGGCGAGATGAGGCCCATTTCCGCTGAGGCGTCTCGAGGCTGATCACACCTCACCTCTGGAACTTCGAAAGGCTCCTTCACACCCTTGGTGCAAATCAAGAAGTTCCCCGACCTAGCCGTCTCCACTCGAGAGGAATCACGAGGGTCCCGCCCACATCCAGAGGAGCCCCGTTTCCGCCTCGTAGCTCGAGATGAGGGATCCTTTCCCTGCTTCGTCGGGAAAGAGTTCCCGGCGTTCCCGTCGCATCTCAAGAGGAGGCCCTCTCAACAGGAACGGCGAGAGGAACTCCAGGGTCGTGCCACCATTCCAAGAGTCCCCCAGATGTCTCAGTCCATTCCAGAGGAACCTGTTTTCCCTTCACCGGCTCGTCTTTCACGCCGAGGATCGACTCACACCAAGGTGGCACGTGGCACAGCCCTGTGGGAAAGCCTCGTGGGAAAGCCTCGAGGGACAGCCTCGAGGGAAAGCCACAGATCCCTTGATCCACGTGACAGGAAGCGTGACACTACTGCTGCAGCTCGGGAGGAAAGCGCACGTGCATGCCCCCACTCGAGACGAGGCCTGACTCCCCGGGGGAGACTCAGAAGCACCCCAAGATCCATGGCAACACTGGAGAGGAATCCTCAGGTTCCGGCCCCGACTCCACACAAGGACTGAGGCCCCCGGCATGGACGGGAGAGGAATCCCGAGAGGTCCCCTAGCAACTCGCATGGGGACTGGCCTTTCCTGAGGCCACCAGAGCGGGTCCCTGAGGTCCCCGCCGTAACTCGAGAAGACCTGCCGCAACTCGAGAAAATCCAGGAGGTTCTCCCCTCCAGGCGAGATGAGGCCCATTTCCGCTGAGGCGTCTCGAGGCTGATCACACCTCACCCTCTGGAACTTCGAAAGGCTCCTTCACACCCTTGGTGCAAATCAAGAAGTTCCCCGACCTAGCCGTCTCCACTCGAGAGGAATCACGAGGGTCCCGCCCACATCCAGAGGAGCCCCCGTTTCCGCCTCGTAGCTCGAGATGAGGGATCCTTTCCCTGCTTCGTCGGGAAAGAGTTCCCGGCGTTCCCGTCGCATCTCAAGAGGAGGGCCCTCTCAACAGGAACGGCGAGAGGAACTCCAGGGTCGTGCCACCATTCCAAGAGTCCCCCAGATGTCTCAGTCCATTCCAGAGGAACCTCTTTTCCCTTCACCGGCCTCGTCTTTCACGCCGAGGATCGACTCACACCAAGGTGGCACGTGGCACAGCCCTGTGGGAAAGCCTCGTGGGAAAGCCTCGAGGGACAGCCTCGAGGGAAAGCCACAGATCCCTTGATCCACGTGACAGGAAGCGTGACACTACTGCTGCAGCTCGGGAGGAAAGCGCACGTGCATGCCCCCACTCGAGACGAGGCCTGACTCCCCGGGGGAGACTCAGAAGCACCCCAAGATCCATGGCAACACTGGAGAGGAATCCTCAGGTTCCGGCCCCGACTCCACACAAGGACTGAGGCCCCCGGCATGGACGGGAGAGGGAATCCCGAGAGGTCCCCTAGCAACTCGCATGGGGACTGGCCTTTCCTGAGGCCACCAGAGCGGGTCCCTGAGGTCCCCGCCGTAACTCGAGAAGACCCTGCCGCAACTCGAGAAAATCCAGGAGGTTCTCCCCTCCAGGCGAGATGAGGCCCATTTCCGCTGAGGCGTCTCGAGGCTGATCACACCTCACCTCTGGAACTTCGAAAGGCTCCTTCACACCCTTGGTGCAAATCAAGAAGTTCCCCGACCTAGCCGTCTCCACTCGAGAGGAATCACGAGGGTCCCGCCCACATCCAGAGGAGCCCCGTTTCCGCCTCGTAGCTCGAGATGAGGGATCCTTTCCCTGCTTCGTCGGGAAAGAGTTCCCGGCGTTCCCCGTCGCATCTCAAGAGGAGGCCCTCTCAACAGGAACGGCGAGAGGAACTCCAGGGTCGTGCCACCATTCCAAGAGTCCCCCAGATGTCTCAGTCCATTCCAGAGGAACCTCTTTTCCCTTCAGCGGCTCGTCTTTCACGCCGAGGATCGACTCACACCAAGGTGGCACGTGGCACAGCCCTGTGGGAAAGCCTCGTGGGAAAGCCTCGAGGGACAGCCTCGAGGGAAAGCCACAGATCCCTTGATCCACGTGACAGGAAGCGTGACACTACTGCTTGCAGCTCGGGAGGAAAGCGCACGTGCATGCCCCCCACTCGAGACGAGGCCTGACTCCCCGGGGAAGACTCAGAAGCACCCCAAGATCCATGGCAACACTGGAGAGGAATCCTCAGGTTCCGGCCCCGACTCCACACAAGGACTGAGGCCCCGGCATGGACGGGAGAGGAATCCCGAGAGGTCCCCTAGCAACTCGCATGGGGACTGGCCTTTCCTGAGGCCACCAGAGCGGGTCCCTGAGGTCCCCGCCGTAACTCGAGAAGACCTGCCGCAACTCGAGAAAATCCAGGAGGTTCTCCCCTCCAGGCGAGATGAGGCCCATTTCCGCTGAGGCGTCTCGAGGCTGATCACACCTCACCTCTGGAACTTCGAAAGGCTCCTTCACACCCTTGGTGCAAATCAAGAAGTTCCCCGACCTAGCCGTCTCCACTCGAGAGGAATCACGAGGGTCCCGCCCACATCCAGAGGAGCCCCCGTTTCCGCCTCGTAGCTCGAGATGAGGGATCCTTTCCCTGCTTCGTCGGGAAAGAGTTCCCGGCGTTCCCGTCGCATCTCAAGAGGAGGCCCTCTCAACAGGAACGGCGAGAGGAACTCCAGGGTCGTGCCACCATTCCAAGAGTCCCCCAGATGTCTCAGTCCATTCCAGAGGAACCTGTTTTCCCCTTCACCGGCTCGTCTTTCACTCCGAGGATCGACTCACACCAAGGTGGCACGTGGCACAGCCCTGTGGGAAAGCCTCGTGGGAAAGCCTCGAGGGACAGCCTCGAGGGAAAGCCACAGATCCCTTGATCCACGTGACAGGAAGCGTGACACTACTGCTGCAGCTCGGGAGGAAAGCGCACGTGCATGCCCCCACTCGAGACGAGGCCTGACTCCCCGGGGGAGACTCAGAAGCACCCCAAGATCCATGGCAACACTGGAGAGGAATCCTCAGGTTCCGGCCCCGACTCCACACAAGGACTGAGGCCCCGGCATGGACGGGAGAGGAATCCCGAGAGGTCCCCTAGCAACTCGCATGGGGACTGGCCTTTCCTGAGGCCACCAGAGCGGGTCCCTGAGGTCCCCGCCGTAACTCGAGAAGACCTGCCGCAACTCGAGAAAATCCAGGAGGTTCTCCCCCTCCAGGCGAGATGAGGCCCATTTCCGCTGAGGCGTCTCGAGGCTGATCACACCTCACCTCTGGAACTTCGAAAGGCTCCTTCACACCCTTGGTGCAAATCAAGAAGTTCCCCGACCTAGCCGTCTCCACTCGAGAGGAATCACGAGGGTCCCGCCCACATCCAGAGGAGCCCCGTTTCCGCCTCGTAGCTCGAGATGAGGGATCCTTTCCCTGCTTCGTCGGGAAAGAGTTCCCGGCGTTCCCGTCGCATCTCAAGAGGAGGCCCTCTCACCAGGAACGGCGAGAGGAACTCCAGGGTCGTGCCACCATTCCAAGAGTCCCCCAGATGTCTCAGTCCATTCCAGAGGAACCTCTTTTCCCTTCAGCGGCTCGTCTTTCACGCCGAGGATCGACTCACACCAAGGTGGCACGTGGCACAGCCCTGTGGGAAAGCCTCGTGGGAAAGCCTCGAGGGACAGCCTCGAGGGGAAAGCCACAGATCCCTTGATCCACGTGACAGGACAGGAAGCGTGACACTACTGCTGCAGCTCGGGAGGAAAGCGCACGTGCATGCCCCCACTCGAGACGAGGCCTGACTCCCCGGGGGAGACTCAGAAGCACCCCAAGATCCATGGCAACACTGGAGAGGAATCCTCAGGTTCCGGCCCCGACTCCACACAAGGACTGAGGCCCCGGCATGGACGGGAGAGGAATCCCGAGAGGTCCCCTAGCAACTCGCATGGGGACTGGCCTTTCCTGAGGCCACCAGAGCGGGTCCCTGAGGTCCCCGCCGTAACTCGAGAAGACCTGCCGCAACTCGAGAAAATCCAGGAGGTTCTCCCCTCCAGGCGAGATGAGGCCCATTTCCGCTGAGGCGTCTCGAGGCTGATCACACCTCACCTCTGGAACTTCGAAAGGCTCCTTCACACCCTTGGTGCAAATCAAGAAGTTCCCCGACCTAGCCGTCTCCACTCGAGAGGAATCACGAGGGTCCCGCCCACATCCAGAGGAGCCCCGTTTCCGCCTCGTAGCTCGAGATGAGGGATCCTTTCCCTGCTTCGTCGGGAAAGAGTTCCCGGCGTTCCCGTCGCATCTCAAGAGGAGGCCCTCTCAACAGGAACGGCGAGAGGAACTCCAGGGTCGTGCCACCATTCCAAGAGTCCCCCAGATGTCTCAGTCCATTCCAGAGGAACCTCTTTTCCCTTCACCGGCTCGTCTTTCACGCCGAGGATCGACTCACACCAAGGTGGCACGTGGCACAGCCCTGTGGGAAAGCCTCGTGGGAAAGCCTCGAGGGACAGCCTCGAGGGAAAGCCACAGATCCCTTGATCCACGTGACAGGAAGCGTGACACTACTGCTGCAGCTCGGGAGGAAAGCGCACGTGCATGCCCCCACCCGAGACGAGGCCTGACTCCCCGGGGGAGACTCAGAAGCACCCCAAGATCCATGGCAACACTGGAGAGGAATCCTCAGGTTCCGGCCCCGACTCCACACAAGGACTGAGGCCCCAGCATGGACGGGAGAGGAATCCCGAGAGGTCCCCTAGCAACTCGCATGGGGACTGGCCTTTCCTGAGGCCACCAGAGCGGGTCCCTGAGGTCCCCGCCGTAACTCGAGAAGACCTGCCGCAACTCGAGAAAATCCAGGAGGTTCTCCCCTCCAGGCGAGATGAGGCCCATTTCCGCTGAGGCGTCTCGAGGCTGATCACACCTCACCTCTGGAACTTCGAAAGGCTCCTTCACACCCTTGGTGCAAATCAAGAAGTTCCCCGACCTAGCCGTCTCCACTCGAGAGGAATCACGAGGGTCCCGCCCACATCCAGAGGAGCCCCGTTTCCGCCTCGTAGCTCGAGATGAGGGATCCTTTCCCTGCTTCGTCGGGAAAGAGTTCCCGGCGTTCCCGTCGCATCTCAAGAGGAGGCCCTCTCAACAGGAACGGCGAGAGGAACTCCAGGGTCGTGCCACCATTCCAAGAGTCCCCCAGATGTCTCAGTCCATTCCAGAGGAACCTGTTTTCCCTTCACCGGCTCGTCTTTCACGCCGAGGATCGACTCACACCAAGGTGGCACGTGGCACAGCCCTGTGGGAAAGCCTCGTGGGAAAGCCTCGAGGGACAGCCTCGAGGGAAAGCCACAGATCCCTTGATCCACGTGACAGGAAGCGTGACACTACTGCTGCAGCTCGGGAGGAAAGCGCACGTGCATGCCCCCACTCGAGACGAGGCCTGACTCCCCTGGGGAGACTCCGAAGCACCCCAAGATCCATGGCAACACTGGAGAGGAATCCTCAGGTTCCGGCCCCGACTCCACACAAGGACTGAGGCCCCGGCATGGACGGGAGAGGAATCCCGAGAGGTCCCCTAGCAACTCGCATGGGGACTGGCCTTTCCTGAGGCCACCAGAGCGGGTCCCTGAGGTCCCCGCCGTAACTCGAGAAGACCTGCCGCAACTCGAGAAAATCCAGGAGGTTCTCCCCTCCAGGCGAGATGAGGCCCATTTCCGCTGAGGCGTCTCGAGGCTGATCACACCTCACCTCTGGAACTTCGAAAGGCTCCTTCACACCCTTGGTGCAAATCAAGAAGTTCCCCGACCTAGCCGTCTCCACTCGAGAGGAATCACGAGGGTCCCGCCCACATCCAGAGGAGCCCCGTTTCCGCCTCGTAGCTCGAGATGAGGGATCCTTTCCCTGCTTCGTCGGGAAAGAGTTCCCGGCGTTCCCGTCGCATCTCAAGAGGAGGCCCTCTCAACAGGAACGGCGAGAGGAACTCCAGGGTCGTGCCACCATTCCAAGAGTCCCCAGATGTCTCAGTCCATTCCAGAGGAACCTCTTTTCCCTTCACCGGCTCGTCTTTCACGCCGAGGATCGACTCACACCAAGGTGGCACGTGGCACAGCCCTGTGGGAAAGCCTCGTGGGAAAGCCTCGAGGGACAGCCTCGAGGGAAAGCCACAGATCCCTTGATCCACGTGACAGGAAGCGTGACACTACTGCTGCAGCTCGGGAGGAAAGCGCACGTGCATGCCCCCACTCGAGACGAGGCCTGACTCCCCTGGGGAGACTCCGAAGCACCCCAAGATCCATGGCAACACTGGAGAGGAATCCTCAGGTTCCGGCCCCGACTCCACACAAGGACTGAGGCCCCGGCATGGACGGGAGAGGAATCCCGAGAGGTCCCCTAGCAACTCGCATGGGGACTGGCCTTTCCTGAGGCCACCAGAGCGGGTCCTGAGGTCCCCGCCGTAACTCGAGAAGACCTGCCGCAACTCGAGAAAATCCAGGAGGTTCTCCCCTCCAGGCGAGATGAGGCCCATTTCCGCTGAGGCGTCTCGAGGCTGATCACACCTCACCTCTGGAACTTCGAAAGGGTCCTTCACACCCTTGGTGCAAATCAAGAAGTTCCCCGACCTAGCCGTCTCCACTCGAGAGGAATCACGAGGGTCCCGCCCACATCCAGAGGAGCCCCGTTTCCGCCTCGTAGCTCGAGATGAGTGATCCTTTCGCTGCTTCGTCGGGAAAGAGTTCCCGGCGTTCCCGTCGCATCTCAAGAGGAGGCCCTCTCAACAGGAACGGCGAGAGGAACTCCAGGGTCGTGCCACCATTCCAAGAGTCCCCCAGATTTCTCAGTCCATTCCAGAGGAACCTGTTTTCCCTTCACCGGCTCGACTTTCACGCCGAGGATCGACTCACACCAAGGTGGCACGTGGCACAGCCCTGTGGGAAAGCCTCGTGGGAAAGCCTCGAGGGACAGCCTCGAGGGAAAGCCACAGATCCCTTGATCCACGTGACAGGAAGCGTGACACTACTGCTGCAGCTCGGGAGGAAAGCGCACGTGCATGCCCCCACTCGAGACGAGGCCTGACTCCCCGGGGGAGACTCAGAAGCACCCCAAGATCCATGGCAACACTGGAGAGGAATCCTCAGGTTCCGGCCCCGACTCCACACAAGGACTGAGGCCCCGGCATGGACGGGAGAGGAATCCCGAGAGGTCCCCTAGCAACTCGCATGGGGACTGGCCTTTCCTGAGGCCACCAGAGCGGGTCCCTGAGGTCCCCGCCGTAACTCGAGAAGACCTGCCGCAACTCGAGAAAATCCAGGAGGTTCTCCCCTCCAGGCTAGATGAGGCCCATTTCCGCTGAGGCGTCTCGAGGCTGATCACACCTCACCTCTGGAACTTCGAAAGGCTCCTTCACACCCTTGGTGCAAATCAAGAAGTTCCCCGACCTAGCCGTCTCCACTCGAGAGGAATCACGAGGGTCCCGCCCACATCCAGAGGAGCCCCGTTTCCGCCTCGTAGCTCGAGATGAGGGATCCTTTCCCTGCTTCGTCGGGAAAGAGTTCCCGGCGTTCCCGTCGCATCTCAAGAGGAGGCCCTCTCAACAGGAACGGCGAGAGGAACTCCAGGGTCGTGCCACCATTCCAAGAGTCCCCCAGATGTCTCAGTCCATTCCAGAGAAACCTCTTTTCCCTTCAGCGGCTCGTCTTTCACGCCGAGGATCGACTCACACCAAGGTGGCACGTGGCACAGCCCTGTGGGAAAGCCTCGTGGGAAAGCCTCGAGGGACAGCCTCGAGGGAAAGCCACAGATCCCTTGATCCACGTGACAGGAAGCGTGACACTACTGCTGCAGCTCGGGAGGAAAGCGCACGTGCATGCCCCCACTCGAGACGAGGCCTGACTCCCCTGGGGAGACTCCGAAGCACCCCAAGATCCATGGCAACACTGGAGAGGAATCCTCAGGTTCCGGCCCCGACTCCACACAAGGACTGAGGCCCCGGCATGGACGGGAGAGGAATCCCGAGAGGTCCCCTAGCAACTCGCATGGGGACTGGCCTTTCCTGAGGCCACCAGAGCGGGTCCCTGAGGTCCCCGCCGTAACTCGAGAAGACCTGCCGCAACTCGAGAAAATCCAGGAGGTTCTCCCCTCCAGGCGAGATGAGGCCCATTTCCGCTGAGGCGTCTCGAGGCTGATCACACCTCACCTCTGGAACTTCGAAAGGGTCCTTCA
Source organism: Budorcas taxicolor (assembly GCF_023091745.1). NCBI lineage: Eukaryota > Metazoa > Chordata > Mammalia > Artiodactyla > Bovidae > Budorcas > Budorcas taxicolor. The sequence continues at coordinate 38,812 of NW_026291940.1, read as the reverse complement.
CACCCTTGGTGCAAATCCAGAAGTTCCCCGACCTAGCCGTCTCCACTCGAGAGGAATCACGAGGGTCCCGCCCACATCCAGAGGAGCCCCGTTTCCGCCTCGTAGCTCGAGATGAGGGATCCTTTCCCTGCTTCGTCGGGAAAGAGTTCCCGGCGTTCCCGTCGCATCTCAAGAGGAGGCCCTCTCAACAGGAACGGCGAGAGGAACTCCAGGGTCGTGCCACCATTCCAAGAGTCCCCCAGATGTCTCAGTCCATTCCAGAGGAACCTCTTTTCCCTTCAGCGGCTCGTCTTTCACGCCGAGGATCGACTCACACCAAGGTGGCACGTGGCACAGCCCTGTGGGAAAGCCTCGTGGGAAAGCCTCGAGGGACAGCCTCGAGGGAAAGCCACAGATCCCTTGATCCACGTGACAGGAAGCGTGACACTACTGCTGCAGCTCGGGAGGAAAGCGCACGTGCATGCCCCCACTCGAGACGAGGCCTGACTCCCCGGGGGAGACTCCGAAGCACCCCAAGATCCATGGCAACACTGGAGAGGAATCCTCAGGTTCCGGCCCCGACTCCACACAAGGACTGAGGCCCCGGCATGGACGGGAGAGGAATCCCGAGAGGTCCCCTAGCAACTCGCATGGGGACTGGCCTTTCCTGAGGCCACCAGAGCGGGTCCCTGAGGTCCCCGCCGTAACTCGAGAAGACCTGCCGCAACTCGAGAAAATCCAGGAGGTTCTCCCCTCCAGGCGAGATGAGGCCCATTTCCGCTGAGGCGTCTCGAGGCTGATCACACCTCACCTCTGGAACTTCGAAAGGGTCCTTCACACCCTTGGTGCAAATCAAGAAGTTCCCCGACCTAGCCGTCTCCACTCGAGAGGAATCACGAGGGTCCCGCCCACATCCAGAGGAGCCCCGTTTCCGCCTCGTAGCTCGAGATGAGGGATCCTTTCCCTGCTTCGTCGGGAAAGAGTTCCCGGCGTTCCCGTCGCATCTCAAGAGGAGGCCCTCTCAACAGGAACGGCGAGAGGAACTCCAGGGTCGTGCCACCATTCCAAGAGTCCCCCAGATGTCTCAGTCCATTCCAGAGGAACCTCTTTTCCCTTCAGCGGCTCGTCTTTCACGCCGAGGATCGACTCACACCAAGGTGGCACATGGCACAGCCCTGTGGGAAAGCCTCGTGGGAAAGCCTCGAGGGACAGCCTCGAGGGAAAGCCACAGATCCCTTGATCCACGTGACAGGAAGCGTGACACTACTGCTGCAGCTCGGGAGGAAAGCGCACGTGCATGCCCCCACTCGAGACGAGGCCTGACTCCCCTGGGGAGACTCCGAAGCACCCCAAGATCCATGGCAACACTGGAGAGGAATCCTCAGGTTCCGGCCCCGACTCCACACAAGGACTGAGGCCCCGGCATGGACGGGAGAGGAATCCCGAGAGGTCCCCTAGCAACTCGCATGGGGACTGGCCTTTCCTGAGGCCACCAGAGCGGGTCCCTGAGGTCCCCGCCGTAACTCGAGAAGACCTGCCGCAACTCGAGAAAATCCAGGAGGTTCTCCCCTCCAGGCGAGATGAGGCCCATTTCCGCTGAGGCGTCTCGAGGCTGATCACACCTCACCTCTGGAACTTCGAAAGGCTCCTTCACACCCTTGGTGCAAATCAAGAAGTTCCCCGACCTAGCCGTCTCCACTCGAGAGGAATCACGAGGGTCCCGCCCACATCCAGAGGAGCCCCGTTTCCGCCTCGTAGCTCGAGATGAGTGATCCTTTCGCTGCTTCGTCGGGAAAGAGTTCCCGGCGTTCCCGTCGCATCTCAAGAGGAGGCCCTCTCAACAGGAACGGCGAGAGGAACTCCAGGGTCGTGCCACCATTCCAAGAGTCCCCCAGATGTCTCAGTCCATTCCAGAGGAACCTGTTTTCCCTTCACCGGCTCGTCTTTCACGCCGAGGATCGACTCACACCAAGGTGGCACGTGGCACAGCCCTGTGGGAAAGCCTCGTGGGAAAGCCTCGAGGGACAGCCTCGAGGGAAAGCCACAGATCCCTTGATCCACGTGACAGGAAGCGTGACACTACTGCTGCAGCTCGGGAGGAAAGCGCACGTGCATGCCCCCACTCGAGACGAGGCCTGACTCCCCGGGGGAGACTCAGAAGCACCCCAAGATCCATGGCAACACTGGAGAGGAATCCTCAGGTTCCGGCCCCGACTCCACACAAGGACTGAGGCCCCGGCATGGACGGGAGAGGAATCCCGAGAGGTCCCCTAGCAACTCGCATGGGGACTGGCCTTTCCTGAGGCCACCAGAGCGGGTCCCTGAGGTCCCCGCCGTAACTCGAGAAGACCTGCCGCAACTCGAGAAAATCCAGGAGGTTCTCCCCTCCAGGCGAGATGAGGCCCATTTCCGCTGAGGCGTCTCGAGGCTGATCACACCTCACCTCTGGAACTTCGAAAGGCTCCTTCACACCCTTGGTGCAAATCAAGAAGTTCCCCGACCTAGCCGTCTCCACTCGAGAGGAATCACGAGGGTCCCGCCCACATCCAGAGGAGCCCCGTTTCCGCCTCGTAGCTCGAGATGAGGGATCCTTTCCCTGCTTCGTCGGGAAAGAGTTCCCGGCGTTCCCGTCGCATCTCAAGAGGAGGCCCTCTCAACAGGAACGGCGAGAGGAACTCCAGGGTCGTGCCACCATTCCAAGAGTCCCCCAGATGTCTCAGTCCATTCCAGAGGAACCTCTTTTCCCTTCAGCGGCTCGTCTTTCACGCCGAGGATCGACTCACACCAAGGTGGCACGTGGCACAGCCCTGTGGGAAAGCCTCGTGGGAAAGCCTCGAGGGACAGCCTCGAGGGAAAGCCACAGATCCCTTGATCCACGTGACAGGAAGCGGGACACTACTGCTGCAGCTCGGGAGGAAAGCGCACGTGCATGCCCCCACTCGAGACGAGGCCTGACTCCCCTGGGGAGACTCAGAAGCACCCCAAGATCCATGGCAACACTGGAGAGGAATCCTCAGGTTCCGGCCCCGACTCCACACAAGGACTGAGGCCCCGGCATGGACGGGAGAGGAATCCCGAGAGGTCCCCTAGCAACTCGCATGGGGACTGGCCTTTCCTGAGGCCACCAGAGCGGGTCCCTGAGGTCCCCGCCGTAACTCGAGAAGACCTGCCGCAACTCGAGAAAATCCAGGAGGTTCTCCCCTCCAGGCGAGATGAGGCCCATTTCCGCTGAGGCGTCTCGAGGCTGATCACACCTCACCTCTGGAACTTCGAAAGGCTCCTTCACACCCTTGGTGCAAATCAAGAAGTTCCCCGACCTAGCCGTCTCCACTCGAGAGGAATCACGAGGGTCCCGCCCACATCCAGAGGAGCCCCGTTTCCGCCTCGTAGCTCGAGATGAGGGATCCTTTCCCTGCTTCGTCGGGAAAGAGTTCCCGGCGTTCCCGTCGCATCTCAAGAGGAGGCCCTCTCAACAGGAACGGCGAGAGGAACTCCAGGGTCGTGCCACCATTCCAAGAGTCCCCCAGATGTCTCAGTCCATTCCAGAGGAACCTGTTTTCCCTTCACCGGCTCGTCTTTCACGCCGAGGATCGACTCACACCAAGGTGGCACGTGGCACAGCCCTGTGGGAAAGCCTCGTGGGAAAGCCTCGAGGGACAGCCTCGAGGGAAAGCCACAGATCCCTTGATCCACGTGACAGGAAGCGTGACACTACTGCTGCAGCTCGGGAGGAAAGCGCACGTGCATGCCCCCACTCGAGACGAGGCCTGACTCCCCGGGGGAGACTCAGAAGCACCCCAAGATCCATGGCAACACTGGAGAGGAATCCTCAGGTTCCGGCCCCGAATCCACACAAGGACTGAGGCCCCGGCATGGACGGGAGAGGAATCCCGAGAGGTCCCCTAGCAACTCGCATGGGGACTGGCCTTTCCTGAGGCCACCAGAGCGGGTCCCTGAGGTCCCCGCCGTAACTCGAGAAGACCTGCCGCAACTCGAGAAAATCCAGGAGGTTCTCCCCTCCAGGCGAGATGAGGCCCATTTCCGCTGAGGCGTCTCGAGGCTGATCACACCTCACCTCTGGAACTTCGAAAGGCTCCTTCACACCCTTGGTGCAAATCAAGAAGTTCCCCGACCTAGCCGTCTCCACTCGAGAGGAATCACGAGGGTCCCGCCCACATCCAGAGGAGCCCCGTTTCCGCCTCGTAGCTCGAGATGAGGGATCCTTTCCCTGCTTCGTCGGGAAAGAGTTCCCGGCGTTCCCGTCGCATCTCAAGAGGAGGCCCTCTCAACAGGAACGGCGAGAGGAACTCCAGGGTCGTGCCACCATTCCAAGAGTCCCCCAGATGTCTCAGTCCATTCCAGAGGAACCTGTTTTCCCTTCACCGGCTCGTCTTTCACGCCGAGGATCGACTCACACCAAGGTGGCACGTGGCACAGCCCTGTGGGAAAGCCTCGTGGGAAAGCCTCGAGGGACAGCCTCGAGGGAAAGCCACAGATCCCTTGATCCACGTGACAGGAAGCGTGACACTACTGCTGCAGCTCGGGAGGAAAGCGCACGTGCATGCCCCCACTCGAGACGAGGCCTGACTCCCCGGGGGAGACTCAGAAGCACCCCAAGATCCATGGCAACACTGGAGAGGAATCCTCAGGTTCCGGCCCCGACTCCACACAAGGACTGAGGCCCCGGCATGGACGGGAGAGGAATCCCGAGAGGTCCCCTAGCAACTCGCATGGGGACTGGCCTTTCCTGAGGCCACCAGAGCGGGTCCCTGAGGTCCCCGCCGTAACTCGAGAAGACCTGCCGCAACTCGAGAAAATCCAGGAGGTTCTCCCCTCCAGGCGAGATGAGGCCCATTTCCGCTGAGGCGTCTCGAGGCTGATCACACCTCACCTCTGGAAATTCGAAAGGCTCCTTCACACCCTTGGTGCAAATCCAGAAGTTCCCCGACCTAGCCGTCTCCACTCGAGAGGAATCACGAGGGTCCCGCCCACATCCAGAGGAGCCCCGTTTCCGCCTCGTAGCTCGAGATGAGGGATCCTTTCCCTGCTTCGTCGGGAAAGAGTTCCCGGCGTTCCCGTCGCATCTCAAGAGGAGGCCCTCTCAACAGGAACGGCGAGAGGAACTCCAGGGTCGTGCCACCATTCCAAGAGTCCCCCAGATGTCTCAGTCCATTCCAGAGGAACCTCTTTTCCCTTCAGCGGCTCGTCTTTCACGCCGAGGATCGACTCACACCAAGGTGGCACGTGGCACAGCCCTGTGGGAAAGCCTCGTGGGAAAGCCTCGAGGGACAGCCTCGAGGGAAAGCCACAGATCCCTTGATCCACGTGACAGGAAGCGGGACACTACTGCTGCAGCTCGGGAGGAAAGCGCACGTGCATGCCCCCACTCGAGACGAGGCCTGACTCCCCTGGGGAGACTCAGAAGCACCCCAAGATCCATCGCAACACTGGAGAGGAATCCTCAGGTTCCGGCCCCGACTCCACACAAGGACTGAGGCCCCGGCATGGACGGGAGAGGAATCCCGAGAGGTCCCCTAGCAACTCGCATGGGGACTGGCCTTTCCTGAGGCCACCAGAGCGGGTCCCTGAGGTCCCCGCCGTAACTCGAGAAGACCTGCCGCAACTCGAGAAAATCCAGGAGGTTCTCCCCTCCAGGCGAGATGAGGCCCATTTCCGCTGAGGCGTCTCGAGGCTGATCACACCTCACCTCTGGAACTTCGAAAGGCTCCTTCACACCCTTGGTGCAAATCCAGAAGTTCCCCGACCTAGCCGTCTCCACTCGAGAGGAATCACGAGGGTCCCGCCCACATCCAGAGGAGCCCCGTTTCCGCCTCGTAGCTCGAGATGAGGGATCCTTTCCCTGCTTCGTCGGGAAAGAGTTCCCGGCGTTCCCGTCGCATCTCAAGAGGAGGCCCTCTCAACAGGAACGGCGAGAGGAACTCCAGGGTCGTGCCACCATTCCAAGAGTCCCCCAGATGTCTCAGTCCATTCCAGAGGAACCTCTTTTCCCTTCAGCGGCTCGTCTTTCACGCCGAGGATCGACTCACACCAAGGTGGCACGTGGCACAGCCCTGTGGGAAAGCCTCGTGGGAAAGCCTCGAGGGACAGCCTCGAGGGAAAGCCACAGATCCCTTGATCCACGTGACAGGAAGCGGGACACTACTGCTGCAGCTCGGGAGGAAAGCGCACGTGCATGCCCCCACTCGAGACGAGGCCTGACTCCCCTGGGGAGACTCAGAAGCACCCCAAGATCCATCGCAACACTGGAGAGGAATCCTCAGGTTCCGGCCCCGACTCCACACAAGGACTGAGGCCCCGGCATGGACGGGAGAGGAATCCCGAGAGGTCCCCTAGCAACTCGCATGGGGACTGGCCTTTCCTGAGGCCACCAGAGCGGGTCCCTGAGGTCCCCGCCGTAACTCGAGAAGACCTGCCGCAACTCGAGAAAATCCAGGAGGTTCTCCCCTCCAGGCGAGATGAGGCCCATTTCCGCTGAGGCGTCTCGAGGCTGATCACACCTCACCTCTGGAACTTCGAAATGCTCCTTCACACCCTTGGTGCAAATCAAGAAGTTCCCCGACCTAGCCGTCTCCACTCGAGAGGAATCACGAGGGTCCCGCCCACATCCAGAGGAGCCCCGTTTCCGCCTCGTAGCTCGAGATGAGGGATCCTTTCCCTGCTTCGTCGGGAAAGAGTTCCCGGCGTTCCCGTCGCATCTCAAGAGGAGGCCCTCTCAACAGGAACGGCGAGAGGAACTCCAGGGTCGTGCCACCATTCCAAGAGTCCCCCAGATGTCTCAGTCCATTCCAGAGGAACCTGTTTTCCCTTCACCGGCTCGTCTTTCACGCCGAGGATCGACTCACACCAAGGTGGCACGTGGCACAGCCCTGTGGGAAAGCCTCGTGGGAAAGCCTCGAGGGACAGCCTCGAGGGAAAGCCACAGATCCCTTGATCCACGTGACAGGAAGCGTGACACTACTGCTGCAGCTCGGGAGGAAAGCGCACGTGCATGCCCCCACTCGAGACGAGGCCTGACTCCCCGGGGGAGACTCAGAAGCACCCCAAGATCCATGGCAACACTGGAGAGGAATCCTCAGGTTCCGGCCCCGACTCCACACAAGGACTGAGGCCCCGGCATGGACGGGAGAGGAATCCCGAGAGGTCCCCTAGCAACTCGCATGGGGACTGGCCTTTCCTGAGGCCACCAGAGCGGGTCCCTGAGGTCCCCGCCGTAACTCGAGAAGACCTGCCGCAACTCGAGAAAATCCAGGAGGTTCTCCCCTCCAGGCGAGATGAGGCCCATTTCCGCTGAGGCGTCTCGAGGCTGATCACACCTCACCTCTGGAACTTCGAAAGGGTCCTTCACACCCTTGGTGCAAATCAAGAAGTTCCCCGACCTAGCCGTCTCCACTCGAGAGGAATCACGAGGGTTCCGCCCACATCCAGAGGAGCCCCGTTTCCGCCTCGTAGCTCGAGATGAGGGATCCTTTCCCTGCTTCGTCGGGAAAGAGTTCCCGGCGTTCCCGTCGCATCTCAAGAGGAGGCCCTCTCAACAGGAACGGCGAGAGGAACTCCAGGGTCGTGCCACCATTCCAAGAGTCCCCCAGATGTCTCAGTCCATTCCAGAGGAACCTCTTTTCCCTTCACCGGCTCGTCTTTCACGCCGAGGATCGACTCACACCAAGGTGGCACGTGGCACAGCCCTGTGGGAAAGCCTCGTGGGAAAGCCTCGAGGGACAGCCTCGAGGGAAAGCCACAGATCCCTTGATCCACGTGACAGGAAGCGTGACACTACTGCTGCAGCTCGGGAGGAAAGCGCACGTGCATGCCCCCACTCGAGACGAGGCCTGACTCCCCTGGGGAGACTCAGAAGCACCCCAAGATCCATGGCAACACTGGAGAGGAATCCTCAGGTTCCGGCCCCGACTCCACACAAGGACTGAGGCCCCGGCATGGACGGGAGAGGAATCCCGAGAGGTCCCCTAGCAACTCGCATGGGGACTGGCCTTTCCTGAGGCCACCAGAGCGGGTCCCTGAGGTCCCCGCCGTAACTCGAGAAGACCTGCCGCAACTCGAGAAAATCCAGGAGGTTCTCCCCTCCAGGCGAGATGAGGCCCATTTCCGCTGAGGCGTCTCGAGGCTGATCACACCTCACCTCTGGAACTTCGAAAGGCTCCTTCACACCCTTGGTGCAAATCAAGAAGTTCCCCGACCTAGCCGTCTCCACTCGAGAGGAATCACGAGGGTCCCGCCCACATCCAGAGGAGCCCCGTTTCCGCCTCGTAGCTCGAGATGAGTGATCCTTTCCCTGCTTCGTCGGGAAAGAGTTCCCGGCGTTCCCGTCGCATCTCAAGAGGAGGCCCTCTCAACAGGAACGGCGAGAGGAACTCCAGGGTCGTGCCACCATTCCAAGAGTCCCCCAGATGTCTCAGTCCATTCCAGAGGAACCTCTTTTCCCTTCACCGGCTCGTCTTTCACGCCGAGGATCGACTCACACCAAGGTGGCACGTGGCACAGCCCTGTGGGAAAGCCTCGTGGGAAAGCCTCGAGGGACAGCCTCGAGGGAAAGCCACAGATCCCTTGATCCACGTGACAGGAAGCGGGACACTACTGCTGCAGCTCGGGAGGAAAGCGCACGTGCATGCCCCCACTCGAGACGAGGCCTGACTCCCCGGGGGAGACTCAGAAGCACCCCAAGATCCATGGCAACACTGGAGAGGAAACCTCAGGTTCCGGCCCCGACTCCACACAAGGACTGAGGCCCCGGCATGGACGGGAGAGGAATCCCGAGAGGTCCCCTAGCAACTCGCATGGGGACTGGCCTTTCCTGAGGCCACCAGAGCGGGTCCCTGAGGTCCCCGCCGTAACTCGAGAAGACCTGCCGCAACTCGAGAAAATCCAGGAGGTTCTCCCCTCCAGGCGAGATGAGGCCCATTTCCGCTGAGGCGTCTCGAGGCTGATCACACCTCACCTCTGGAACTTCGAAAGGCTCCTTCACACCCCTGGTGCAAATCAAGAAGTTCCCCGATCTAGCCGTCTCCACTCGAGAGGAATCACGAGGGTCCCACCCACATCCAGAGGAGCCCCGTTTCCGCCTCGTAGCTCGAGATGAGGGATCCTTTCCCTGCTTCGTCGGGAAAGAGTTCCCGGCGTTCCCGTCGCATCTCAAGAGGAGGCCCTCTCAACAGGAACGGCGAGAGGAACTCCAGGGTCGTGCCACCATTCCAAGAGTCCCCCAGATGTCTCAGTCCATTCCAGAGGAACCTCTTTTCCCTTCACCGGCTCGTCTTTCACGCCGAGGATCGACTCACACCAAGGTGGCACGTGGCACAGCCCTGTGGGAAAGCCTCGTGGGAAAGCCTCGAGGGACAGCCTCGAGGGAAAGCCACAGATCCCTTGATCCACGTGACAGGAAGCGTGACACTACTGCTGCAGCTCGGGAGGAAAGCGCACGTGCATGCCCCCACTCGAGACGAGGCCTGACTCCCCGGGGGAGACTCAGAAGCACCCCAAGATCCATGGCAACACTGGAGAGGAATCCTCAGGTTCCGGCCCCGACTCCACACAAGGACTGAGGCCCCGGCATGGACGGGAGAGGAATCCCGAGAGGTCCCCTAGCAACTCGCATGGGGACTGGCCTTTCCTGAGGCCACCAGAGCGGGTCCCTGAGGTCCCCGCCGTAACTCGAGAAGACCTGCCGCAACTCGAGAAAATCCAGGAGGTTCTCCCCTCCAGGCGAGATAAGGCCCATTTCCGCTGAGGCGTCTCGAGGCTGATCACACCTCACCTCTGGAACTTCGAAAGGCTCCTTCACACCCTTGGTGCAAATCAAGAAGTTCCCCGACCTAGCCGTCTCCACTCGAGAGGAATCACGAGGGTCCCGCCCACATCCAGAGGAGCCCCGTTTCCGCCTCGTAGCTCGAGATGAGGGATCCTTTCCCTGCTTCGTCGGGAAAGAGTTCCCGGCGTTCCCGTCGCATCTCAAGAGGAGGCCCTCTCAACAGGAACGGCGAGAGGAACTCCAGGGTCGTGCCACCATTCCAAGAGTCCCCCAGATGTCTCAGTCCATTCCAGAGGAACCTCTTTTCCCTTCACCGGCTCGTCTTTCACGCCGAGGATCGACTCACACCAAGGTGGCACGTGGCACAGCCCTGTGGGAAAGCCTCGTGGGAAAGCCTCGAGGGATAGCCTCGAGGGAAAGCCACAGATCCCTTGATCCACGTGACAGGAAGCGGGACACTACTGCTGCAGCTCGGGAGGAAAGCGCACGTGCATGCCCCCACTCTAGACGAGGCCTGACTCCCCGGGGGAGACTCAGAAGCACCCCAAGATCCATGGCAACACTGGAGAGGAATCCTCAGGTTCCGGCCCCGACTCCACACAAGGACTGAGGCCCCGGCATGGACGGGAGAGGAATCCCGAGAGGTCCCCTAGCAACTCGCATGGGGACTGGCCTTTCCTGAGGCCACCAGAGCGGGTCCCTGAGGTCCCCGCCGTAACTCGAGAAGACCTGCCGCAACTCGAGAAAATCCAGGAGGTTCTCCCCTCCAGGCGAGATGAGGCCCATTTCCGCTGAGGCGTCTCGAGGCTGATCACACCTCACCTCTGGAACTTCGAAAGGGTCCTTCACACCCTTGGTGCAAATCAAAAAGTTCCCCGACCTAGCCGTCTCCACTCGAGAGGAATCACGAGGGTCCCGCCCACATCCAGAGGAGCCCCGTTTCCGCCTCGTAGCTCGAGATGAGGGATCCTTTCCCTGCTTCGTCGGGAAAGAGTTCCCGGCGTTCCCGTCGCATCTCAAGAGGAGGCCCTCTCAACAGGAACGGCGAGAGGAACTCCAGGGTCGTGCCACCATTCCAAGAGTCCCCCAGATGTCTCAGTCCATTCCAGAGGAACCTCTTTTCCCTTCACCGGCTCGTCTTTCACGCCGAGGATCGACTCACACCAAGGTGGCACGTGGCACAGCCCTGTGGGAAAGCCTCGTGGGAAAGCCTCGAGGGACAGCCTCGAGGGAAAGCCACAGATCCCTTGATCCACGTGACAGGAAGCGTGACACTACTGCTGCAGCTCGGGAGGAAAGCGCACGTGCATGCCCCCACTCGAGACGAGGCCTGACTCCCCTGGGGAGACTCAGAAGCACCCCAAGATCCATGGCAACACTGGAGAGGAATCCTCAGGTTCCGGCCCCGACTCCACACAAGGACTGAGGCCCCGGCATGGACGGGAGAGGAATCCCGAGAGGTCCCCTAGCAACTCGCATGGGGACTGGCCTTTCCTGAGGCCACCAGAGCGGGTCCCTGAGGTCCCCGCCGTAACTCGAGAAGACCTGCCGCAACTCGAGAAAATCCAGGAGGTTCTCCCCTCCAGGCGAGATGAGGCCCATTTCCGCTGAGGCGTCTCGAGGCTGATCACACCTCACCTCTGGAACTTCGAAAGGCTCCTTCACACCCCTGGTGCAAATCAAGAAGTTCCCCGACCTAGCCGTCTCCACTCGAGAGGAATCACGAGGGTCCCGCCCACATCCAGAGGAGCCCCGTTTCCGCCTCGTAGCTCGAGATGAGGGATCCTTTCCCTGCTTCGTCGGGAAAGAGTTCCCGGCGTTCCCGTCGCATCTCAAGAGGAGGCCCTCTCAACAGGAACGGCGAGAGGAACTCCAGGGTCGTGCCACCATTCCAAGAGTCCCCCAGATGTCTCAGTCCATTCCAGAGGAACCTCTTTTCCCTTCACCGGCTCGTCTTTCACGCCGAGGATCGACTCACACCAAGGTGGCACGTGGCACAGCCCTGTGGGAAAGCCTCGTGGGAAAGCCTCGAGGGATAGCCTCGAGGGAAAGCCACAGATCCCTTGATCCACGTGACAGGAAGCGGGACACTACTGCTGCAGCTCGGGAGGAAAGCGCACGTGCATGCCCCCACTCGAGACGAGGCCTGACTCCCCGGGGGAGACTCAGAAGCACCCCAAGATCCATGGCAACACTGGAGAGGAATCCTCAGGTTCCGGCCCCGACTCCACACAAGGACTGAGGCCCCGGCATGGACGGGAGAGGAATCTCGAGAGGTCCCCCTAGCACCTCGCATGGGGACTGGCCTTTCCTGAGGCCACCAGAGCGGGTCCCTGAGGTCCCCGCCGTAACTCGAGAAGACCTGCCGCAACTCGAGAAAATCCAGGAGGTTCTCCCCTCCAGGCGAGATGAGGCCCATTTCCGCTGAGGCGTCTCGAGGCTGATCACACCTCACCTCTGGAACTTCGAAAGGCTCCTTCACACCCTTGGTGCAAATCAAGAAGTTCCCCGACCTAGCCGTCTCCACTCGAGAGGAATCACGAGGGTCCCGCCCACATCCAGAGGAGCCCCGTTTCCGCCTCGTAGCTCGAGATGAGGGATCCTTTCCCTGCTTCGTCGGGAAAGAGTTCCCGGCGTTCCCGTCGCATCTCAAGAGGAGGCCCTCTCAACAGGAACGGCGAGAGGAACTCCAGGGTCGTGCCACCATTCCAAGAGTCCCCCAGATGTCTCAGTCCATTCCAGAGGAACCTCTTTTCCCTTCACCGGCTCGTCTTTCACGCCGAGGATCGACTCACACCAAGGTGGCACGTGGCACAGCCCTGTGGGAAAGCCTCGTGGGAAAGCCTAGCATCGAGGGAAAGCCACAGATCCCTTGATCCACGTGACAGGAAGCGTGACACTACTGCTGCAGCTCGGGAGGAAAGCGCACGTGCATGCCCCCACTCGAGACGAGGCCTGACTCCCCGGGGGAGACTCAGAAGCACCCCAAGATCCATGGCAACACTGGAGAGGAATCCTCAGGTTCCGGCCCCCGACTCCACACAAGGACTGAGGCCCCGGCATGGACAGGAGAAGGAATCCCGAGAGGTCCCCTAGCAACTCGCATGGGGACTGGCCTTTCCTGAGGCCACCAGAGCGGGTCCCTGAAGTCCCCCGCCGTAACTCGAGAAGACCTGCCGCAACTCGAGAAAATCCAGGAGGTTCTCCCCTCCAGGCGAGATGAGGCCCATTTCCGCTGAGGCGTCTCGAGGCTGATCACAACCTCACCTCTGGAACTTCGAAAGGCTCCTTCACACCCTTGGTGCAAATCAAGAAGTTCCCCGACCTAGCCGTCTCCACTCGAGAGGAATCACGAGGGTCCCGCCCACATCCAGAGGAGCCCCGTTTCCGCCTCGTAGCTCGAGATGAGGGATCCTTTCCCTGCTTCGTCGGGAAAGAGTTCCCGGCGTTCCCGTCGCATCTCAAGAGGAGGCCCTCTCAACAGGAACGGCGAGAGGAACTCCAGGGTCGTGCCACCATTCCAAGAGTCCCCCAGATGTCTCAGTCCATTCCAGAGGAACCTCTTTTCCCCTTCACCGGCTCGTCTTTCACGCCGAGGATCGACTCACACCAAGGTGGCACGTGGCACAGCCCTGTGGGAAAGCCTCGTGGGAAAGCCTCGAGGGACAGCCTCGAGGGAAAGCCACAGATCCCCTTGATCCACGTGACAGGAAGCGTGACACTACTGCTGCAGCTCGGGAGGAAAGCGCACGTGCATGCCCCCACTCGAGACGAGGCCTGACTCCCCGGGGGAGACTCAGAAGCACCCCAAGGATCCATGGCAACACTGGAGAGGAATCCTCAGTTCCGGCCCCGACTCCACACAAGGACTGAGGCCCCGGCATGGACGGGAGAGGAATCCCGAGAGGTCCCCTAGCAACTCGCATGGGGACTGGCCTTTCCTGAGGCCACCAGAGCGGGTCCCTGAGGTCCCCGCCGTAACTCGAGAAGACCTGCCGCAACTCGAGAAAATCCAGGAGGTTCTCCCCTCCAGGCGAGATGAGGCCCATTTCCGCTGAGGCGTCTCGAGGCTGATCACACCTCACCTCTGGAACTTCGAAAGGCTCCTTCACACCCTTGGTGCAAATCAAGAAGTTCCCCGACCTAGCCGTCTCCACTCGAGAGGAATCACGAGGGTCCCCGCCCACATCCAGAGGAGCCCCGTTTCCGCCTCGTAGCTCGAGATGAGGGATCCTTTCCCTGCTTCGTCGGGAAAGAGTTCCCGGCGTTCCCGTCGCATCTCAAGAGGAGGCCCTCTCAACAGGAACGGCGAGAGGAACTCCAGGGTCGTGCCACCATTCCAAGAGTCCCCCCAGATGTCTCAGTCCATTCCAGAGGAACCTCTTTTCCCTTCAGCGGCTCGTCTTTCACGCCGAGGATCGACTCACACCAAGGTGGCACGTGGCACAGCCCTGTGGGAAAGCCTCGTGGGAAAGCCTCGAGGGACAGCCTCGAGGGAAAGCCACAGATCCCTTGATCCACGTGACAGGAAGCGTGACACTACTGCTGCAGCTCGGGAGGAACGCGCACGTGCATGCCCCCACTCGAGACGAGGCCTGACTCCCCGGGGGAGACTCAGAAGCACCCCAAGATCCATGGCAACACTGGAGAGGAATCCTCAGGTTCCGGCCCCGACTCCACACAAGGACTGAGGCCCCGGCATGGACGGGAGAGGAATCCCGAGAGGTCCCCTAGCAACTCGCATGGGGACTGGCCTTTCCTGAGGCCACCAGAGCGGGTCCCTGAGGTCCCCGCCGTAACTCGAGAAGACCTGCCGCAACTCGAGAAAATCCAGGAGGTTCTCCCCCTCCAGGCGAGATGAGGCCCATTTCCGCTGAGGCGTCTCGAGGCTGATCACACCTCACCTCTGGAACTTCGAAAGGCTCCTTCACACCCTTGGTGCAAATCAAGAAGTTCCCCGACCTAGCCGTCTCCACTCGAGAGGAATCACGAGGGTCCCGCCCACATCCAGAGGAGCCCCGTTTCCCGCCTCGTAGCTCGAGATGAGGGATCCTTTCCCTGCTTCGTCGGGAAAGAGTTCCCCGGCGTTCCCGTCGCATCTCAAGAGGAGGCCCTCTCAACAGGAACGGCGAGAGGAACTCCAGGGTCGTGCCACCATTCCAAGAGTCCCCCAGATGTCTCAGTCCATTCCAGAGGAACCTCTTTTCCCCTTCACCGGCTCGTCTTTCACGCCGAGGATCGACTCACACCAAGGTGGCACGTGGCACAGCCCTGTGGGAAAGCCTCGTGGGAAAGCCTCGAGGGACAGCCTCGAGGGGAAAGCCACAGATCCCTTGATCCACGTGACAGGAAGCGTGACACTACTGCTGCAGCTCGGGAGGAAAGCGCACGTGCATGCCCCCACTCGAGACGAGGCCTGACTCCCCGGGGGAGACTCAGAAGCACCCCAAGATCCATGGCAACACTGGAGAGGAATCCTCAGGTTCCGGCCCCGACTCCACACAAGGACTGAGGCCCCGGCATGGACGGGAGAGGAATCCCGAGAGGTCCCCTAGCAACTCGCATGGGGACTGGCCTTTCCTGAGGCCACCAGAGCGGGTCCCTGAGGTCCCCCGCCGTAACTCGAGAAGACCTGCCGCAACTCGAGAAAATCCAGGAGGTTCTCCCCCTCCAGGCGAGATGAGGCCCATTTCCGCTGAGGCGTCTCGAGGCTGATCACACCTCACCTCTGGAACTTCGAAAGGGTCCTTCACACCCTTGGTGCAAATCAAGAAGTTCCCCGACCTAGCCGTCTCCACTCGAGAGGAATCACGAGGGTCCCGCCCACATCCAGAGGAGCCCCGTTTCCGCCTCGTAGCTCGAGATGAGGGATCCTTTCCCTGCTTCGTCGGGAAAGAGTTCCCGGCGTTCCCCGTCGCATCTCAAGAGGAGGCCCTCTCAACAGAAACGGCGAGAGGAACTCCAGGGTCGTGCCACCATTCCAAGAGTCCCCCAGATGTCTCAGTCCATTCCAGAGGAACCTCTTTTCCCTTCAGCGGCTCGTCTTTCACGCCGAGGATCGACTCACACCAAGGTGGCACGTGGCACAGCCCTGTGGGAAAGCCTCGTGGGAAAGCCTCGAGGGACAGCCTCGAGGGAAAGCCACAGATCCCTTGATCCACGTGACAGGAAGCGTGACACTACTGCTGCAGCTCGGGAGGAAAGCGCACGTGCATGCCCCCCACTCGAGACGAGGCCTGACTCCCCGGGGGAGACTCAGAAGCACCCCAAGATCCATGGCAACACTGGAGAGGAATCCTCAAGGTTCCGGCCCCGACTCCACACAAGGACTGAGGCCCCCGGCATGGACGGGAGAGGAATCCCGAGAGGTCCCCTAGCAACTCGCATGGGGACTGGCCTTTCCTGAGGCCACCAGAGCGGGTCCCTGAGGTCCCCGCCGTAACTCGAGAAGACCTGCCGCAACTCGAGAAAATCCAGGAGGTTCTCCCCTCCAGGCGAGATGAGGCCCATTTCCGCTGATGCGTCTCGAGGCTGATCACAACCTCACCTCTGGAACTTCGAAAGGCTCCTTCACACCCTTGGTGCAAATCAAGAAGTTCCCCGACCTAGCCGTCTCCACTCGAGAGGAATCACGAGGGTCCCGCCCACATCCAGAGGAGCCCCCGTTTCCGCCTCGTAGCTCGAGATGAGGGATCCTTTCCCTGCTTCGTCGGGAAAGAGTTCCCGGCGTTCCCGTCGCATCTCAAGAGGAGGCCCTCTCAACAGGAACGGCGAGAGGAACTCCAGGGTCGTGCCACCATTCCAAGAGTCCCCCAGATGTCTCAGTCCATTCCAGAGGAACCTCTTTTCCCTTCAGCGGCTCGTCTTTCACGCCGAGGATCGACTCACGAGGAACCTCTTTTCCCTTCAGCGGCTCGTCTTTCACGCCGAGGATCGACTCACACCAAGGTGGCACGTGGCACAGCCCTGTGGGAAAGCCTCGTGGGAAAGCCTCGAGGGACAGCCTCGAGGGAAAGCCACAGATCCCTTGATCACGTGACAGGAAGCGTGACACTACTGCGCAGCTCGGGAGGAAAGCGCACGTGCATGCCCCCACTCGAGACGAGGCCTGACTCCCCGGGGGAGACTCAGAAGCACCCCAAGATCCATGGCAACACTGGAGAGGAATCCTCAGGTTCCGGCCCCGACTCCACACAAGGACTGAGGCCCCCGGCATGGACGGGAGAGGAATCCCGAGAGGTCCCCTAGCAACTCGCATGGGGACTGGCCTTTCCTGAGGCCACCAGAGCGGGTCCCTGAGGTCCCCGCCGTAACTCGAGAAGACCTGCCGCAACTCGAGAAAATCCAGGAGGTTCTCCCCTCCAGGCGAGATGAGGCCCATTTCCGCTGAGGCGTCTCGAGGCTGATCACACCTCACCTCTGGAACTTCGAAAGGCTCCTTCACACCCTTGGTGCAAATCAAGAAGTTCCCCGACCTAGCCGTCTCCACTCGAGAGGAATCACGAGGGTCCCGCCCACATCCAGAGGAGCCCCGTTTCCGCCTCGTAGCTCGAGATGAGGGATCCTTTCCCTGCTTCGTCGGGAAAGAGTTCCCGGCGTTCCCGTCGCATCTCAAGAGGAGGCCCTCTCAACAGGAACGGCGAGAGGAACTCCAGGGTCGTGCCACCATTCCAAGAGTCCCCCAGATGTCTCAGTCCATTCCAGAGGAACCTCTTTTCCCTTCACCGGCTCGTCTTTCACGCCGAGGATCGACTCACACCAAGGGTGGCACGTGGCACAGCCCTGTGGGAAAGCCTCGTGGGAAAGCCTCGAGGGACAGCCTCGAGGGAAAGCCACAGATCCCTTGATCCACGTGACAGGAAGCGTGACACTACTGCTGCAGCTCGGGAGGAAAGCGCACGTGCATGCCCCCACTCGAGACGAGGCCTGACTCCCCGGGGGAGACTCAGAAGCACCCCAAGATCCATGGCAACACTGGAGAGGAATCCTCAGGTTCCGGCCCCGACTCCACACAAGGACTGAGGCCCCGGCATGGACGGGAGAGGAATCCCGAGAGGTCCCCTAGCAACTCGCATGGGGACTGGCCTTTCCTGAGGGCCACCAGAGCGGGTCCCTGAGGTCCCCGCCGTAACTCGAGAAGACCTGCCGCAACTCGAGAAAATCCAGGAGGTTCTCCCCTCCAGGCGAGATGAGGCCCATTTCCGCTGAGGCGTCTCGAGGCTGATCACACCTCACCTCTGGAACTTCGAAAGGGTCCTTCACACCCTTGGTGCAAATCAAGAAGTTCCCCGACCTAGCCGTCTCCA
The DNA here is from genome assembly GCF_023091745.1 of Budorcas taxicolor. Classification (NCBI taxonomy): domain Eukaryota; kingdom Metazoa; phylum Chordata; class Mammalia; order Artiodactyla; family Bovidae; genus Budorcas; species Budorcas taxicolor. The sequence goes on along the minus strand of NW_026291940.1, from coordinate 20,746 downwards.
CTCGAGAGGAATCACGAGGGTCCCGCCCACATCCAGAGGAGCCCCGTTTCCGCCTCGTAGCTCGAGATGAGGGATCCTTTCCCTGCTTCGTCGGGAAAGAGTTCCCGGCGTTCCCGTCGCATCTCAAGAGGAGGCCCTCTCAACAGAAACGGCGAGAGGAACTCCAGGGTCGTGCCACCATTCCAAGAGTCCCCCAGATGTCTCAGTCCATTCCAGAGGAACCTCTTTTCCCTTCAGCGGCTCGTCTTTCACGCCGAGGATCGACTCACACCAAGGTGGCACGTGGCACAGCCCTGTGGGAAAGCCTCGTGGGAAAGCCTCGAGGGACAGCCTCGAGGGAAAGCCACAGATCCCTTGATCCACGTGACAGGAAGCGTGACACTACTGCTGCAGGCTCGGGAGGAAAGCGCACGTGCATGCCCCCACTCGAGACGAGGCCTGACTCCCCGGGGAGACTCAGAAGCACCCCAAGATCCATGGCAACACTGGAGAGGAATCCTCAGGTTCCGGCCCCGACTCCACACAAGGACTGAGGCCCCGGCATGGACGGGAGAGGAATCCCGAGAGGTCCCCTAGCAACTCGCATGGGGACTGGCCTTTCCTGAGGCCACCAGAGCGGGTCCCTGAGGTCCCCGCCGTAACTCGAGAAGACCTGCCGCAACTCGAGAAAATCCAGGAGGTTCTCCCCTCCAGGCGAGATGAGGCCCATTTCCGCTGAGGCGTCTCGAGGCTGATCACACCTCACCTCTGGAACTTCGAAAGGCTCCTTCACACCCTTGGTGCAAATCAAGAAGTTCCCCGACCTAGCCGTCTCCACTCGAGAGGAATCACGAGGGTCCCGCCCACATCCAGAGGAGCCCCGTTTCCGCCTCGTAGCTCGAGATGAGGGATCCTTTCCCTGCTTCGTCGGGAAAGAGTTCCCGGCGTTCCCGTCGCATCTCAAGAGGAGGCCCTCTCAACAGGAACGGCGAGAGGAACTCCAGGGTCGTGCCACCATTCCAAGAGTCCCCCAGATGTCTCAGTCCATTCCAGAGGAACCTCTTTTCCCTTCAGCGGCTCGTCTTTCACGCCGAGGATCGACTCACACCAAGGTGGCACGTGGCACAGCCCTGTGGGAAAGCCTCGTGGGAAAGCCTCGAGGGACAGCCTCGAGGGAAAGCCACAGATCCCTTGATCCACGTGACAGGAAGCGTGACACTACTGCTGCAGCTCGGGAGGAAAGCGCACGTGCATGCCCCCACTCGAGACGAGGCCTGACTCCCCGGGGGAGACTCAGAAGCACCCCAAAGATCCATGGCAACACTGGAGAGGAATCCTCAGGTTCCGGCCCCGACTCCACACAAGGACTGAGGCCCCGGCATGGACGGGAGAGGAATCCCGAGAGGTCCCCTAGCAACTCGCATGGGGACTGGCCTTTCCTGAGGCCACCAGAGCGGGTCCCTGAGGTCCCCGCCGTAACTCGAGAAGACCTGCCGCAACTCGAGAAAATCCAGGAGGTTCTCCCCTCCAGGCGAGATGAGGCCCATTTCCGCTGAGGCGTCTCGAGGCTGATCACACCTCACCTCTGGAACTTCGAAAGGCTCCTTCACACCCTTGGTGCAAATCAAGAAGTTCCCCGACCTAGCCGTCTCCACTCGAGAGGAATCACGAGGTCCCGCCCACATCCAGAGGAGCCCCGTTTCCGCCTCGTAGCTCGAGATGAGGGATCCTTTCCCTGCTTCGTCGGGAAAGAGTTCCCGGCGTTCCCGTCGCATCTCAAGAGGAGGCCCTCTCAACAGGAACGGCGAGAGGAACTCCAGGGTCGTGCCACCATTCCAAGAGTCCCCCAGATGTCTCAGTCCATTCCAGAGGAACCTCTTTTCCCTTCAGCGGCTCGTCTTTCACGCCGAGGATCGACTCACACCAAGGTGGCACGTGGCACAGCCCTGTGGGAAAGCCTCGTGGAAAGCCTCGAGGGGACAGCCTCGAGGGAAAGCCACAGATCCCTTGATCCACGTGACAGGAAGCGTGACACTACTGCTGCAGCTCGGGAGGAAAGCGCACGTGCATGCCCCCACTCGAGACGAGGCCTGACTCCCCGGGGGAGACTCAGAAGCACCCCAAGATCCATGGCAACACTGGAGAGGAATCCTCAGGTTCCGGCCCCGACTCCACACAAGGACTGAGGCCCCGGCATGGACGGGAGAGGAATCCCGAGAGGTCCCCTAGCAACTCGCATGGGGACTGGCCTTTCCTGAGGCCACCAGAGCGGGTCCCTGAGGTCCCCGCCGTAACTCGAGAAGACCTGCCGCAACTCGAGAAAATCCAGGAGGTTCTCCCCTCCAGGCGAGATGAGGCCCATTTCCGCTGAGGCGTCTCGAGGCTGATCACACCTCACCTCTGGAACTTCGAAAGGGTCCTTCACACCCTTGGTGCAAATCAAGAAGTTCCCCGACCTAGCCGTCTCCACTCGAGAGGAATCACGAGGGTCCCGCCCACATCCAGAGGAGCCCCGTTTCCGCCTCGTAGCTCGAGATGAGGGATCCTTTCCCTGCTTCGTCGGGAAAGAGTTCCCGGCGTTCCCGTCGCATCTCAAGAGGAGGCCCTCTCAACAGAAACGGCGAGAGGAACTCCAGGGTCGTGCCACCATTCCAAGAGTCCCCCAGATGTCTCAGTCCATTCCAGAGGAACCTCTTTTCCCTTCAGCGGCTCGTCTTTCACGCCGAGGATCGACTCACACCAAGGTGGCACGTGGCACAGCCCTGTGGGAAAGCCTCGTGGGAAAGCCTCGAGGGACAGCCTCGAGGGAAAGCCACAGATCCCTTGATCCACGTGACAGGAAGCGTGACACTACTGCTGCAGCTCGGGAGGAAAGCGCACGTGCATGCCCCCACTCGAGACGAGGCCTGACTCCCCGGGGGAGACTCAGAAGCACCCCAAGATCCATGGCAACACTGGAGAGGAATCCTCAGGTTCCGGCCCCGACTCCACACAAGGACTGAGGCCCCCGGCATGGACGGGAGAGGAATCCCGAGAGGTCCCTAGCAACTCGCATGGAGGACTGGCCTTTCTGAGGCCACCAGAGCGGGTCCCTGAGGTCCCCGCCGTAACTCGAGAAGACCTGCCGCAACTCGAGAAAATCCAGGAGGTTCTCCCCTCCAGGCGAGATGAGGCCCATTTCCGCTGAGGCGTCTCGAGGCTGATCACACCTCACCTCTGGAACTTCGAAAGGCTCCTTCACACCCTTGGTGCAAATCAAGAAGTTCCCCGACCTAGCCGTCTCCACTCGAGAGGAATCACGAGGGTCCCGCCCACATCCAGAGGAGCCCCGTTTCCGCCTCGTAGCTCGAGATGAGGGATCCTTTCCCTGCTTCGTCGGGAAAGAGTTCCCGGCGTTCCCGTCGCATCTCAAGAGGAGGCCCTCTCAACAGGAACGGCGAGAGGAACTCCAGGGTCGTGCCACCATTCCAAGAGTCCCCCAGATGTCTCAGTCCATTCCAGAGGAACCTCTTTTCCCTTCAGCGGCTCGTCTTTCACGCCGAGGATCGACTCACACCAAGGTGGCACGTGGCACAGCCCTGTGGGAAAGCCTCGTGGGAAAGCTCGAGGGACAGCCTCGAGGGAAAGCCACAGATCCCTTGATCCACGTGACAGGAAGCGTGACACTACTGCTGCAGCTCGGGAGGAAAGCGCACGTGCATGCCCCCACTCGAGACGAGGCCTGACTCCCCGGGGGAGACTCAGAAGCACCCCAAGATCCATGGCAACACTGGAGAGGAATCCTCAGGTTCCGGCCCCGACTCCACACAAGGACTGAGGCCCCGGCATGGACGGGAGAGGAATCCCGAGAGGTCCCCTAGCAACTCGCATGGGGACTGGCCTTTCCTGAGGCCACCAGAGCGGGTCCCTGAGGTCCCCGCCGTAACTCGAGAAGACCTGCCGCAACTCGAGAAAATCCAGGAGGTTCTCCCCTCCAGGCGAGATGAGGCCCATTTCCGCTGAGGCGTCTCGAGGCTGATCACACCTCACCTCTGGAACTTCGAAAGGCTCCTTCACACCCTTGGTGCAAATCAAGAAGTTCCCCGACCTAGCCGTCTCCACTCGAGAGGAATCACGAGGGTCCCGCCCACATCCAGAGGAGCCCCGTTTCCGCCTCGTAGCTCGAGATGAGGGATCCTTTCCCTGCTTCGTCGGGAAAGAGTTCCCGGCGTTCCCGTCGCATCTCAAGAGGAGGCCCTCTCAACAGGAACGGCGAGAGGAACTCCAGGGTCGTGCCACCATTCCAAGAGTCCCCCAGATGTCTCAGTCCATTCCAGAGGAACCTCTTTTCCCTTCAGCGGCTCGTCTTTCACGCCGAGGATCGACTCACACCAAGGTGGCACGTGGCACAGCCCTGTGGGAAAGCCTCGTGGGAAAGCCTCGAGGGACAGCTCGAGGGAAAGCCACAGATCCTTGATCCACGTGACAGGAAGCGTGACACTACTGCTGCAGCTCGGGAGGAAAGCGCACGTGCATGCCCCCACTCGAGACGAGGCCTGACTCCCCGGGGGAGACTCAGAAGCACCCCAAGATCCATGGCAACACTGGAGAGGAATCCTCAGGTTCCGGCCCCGACTCCACACAAGGACTGAGGCCCCGGCATGGACGGGAGAGGAATCCCGAGAGGTCCCCTAGCAACTCGCATGGGGACTGGCCTTTCCTGAGGCCACCAGAGCGGGTCCCTGAGGTCCCCGCCGTAACTCGAGAAGACCTGCCGCAACTCGAGAAAATCCAGGAGGTTCTCCCCTCCAGGCGAGATGAGGCCCATTTCCGCTGAGGCGTCTCGAGGCTGATCACACCTCACCTCTGGAACTTCGAAAGGGTCCTTCACACCCTTGGTGCAAATCAAGAAGTTCCCCGACCTAGCCGTCTCCACTCGAGAGGAATCACGAGGGTCCCGCCCACATCCAGAGGAGCCCCGTTTCCGCCTCGTAGCTCGAGATGAGGGATCCTTTCCCTGCTTCGTCGGGAAAGAGTTCCCGGCGTTCCCGTCGCATCTCAAGAGGAGGCCCTCTCAACAGGAACGGCGAGAGGAACTCCAGGGTCGTGCCACCATTCCAAGAGTCCCCCAGATGTCTCAGTCCATTCCAGAGGAACCTCTTTTCCCTTCAGCGGCTCGTCTTTCACGCCGAGGATCGACTCACACCAAGGTGGCACGTGGCACAGCCCTGTGGGAAAGCCTCGTGGGAAAGCCTCGAGGGACAGCCTCGAGGGAAAGCCACAGATCCCTTGATCCACGTGACAGGAAGCGTGACACTACTGCTGCAGCTCGGGAGGAAAGCGCACGTGCATGCCCCCACTCGAGACGAGGCCTGACTCCCCGGGGGAGACTCAGAAGCACCCCAAGATCCATGGCAACACTGGAGAGGAATCCTCAGGTTCCGGCCCCGACTCCACACAAGGACTGAGGCCCCGGCATGGACGGGAGAGGAATCCCGAGAGGTCCCCTAGCAACTCGCATGGGGACTGGCCTTTCCTGAGGCCACCAGAGCGGGTCCCTGAGGTCCCCGCCGTAACTCGAGAAGACCTGCCGCAACTCGAGAAAATCCAGGAGGTTCTCCCCTCCAGGCGAGATGAGGCCCATTTCCGCTGAGGCGTCTCGAGGCTGATCACACCTCACCTCTGGAACTTCGAAAGGCTCCTTCACACCCTTGGTGCAAATCAAGAAGTTCCCCGACCTAGCCATCTCCACTCGAGAGGAATCACGAGGGTCCCGCCCACATCCAGAGGAGCCCCGTTTCCGCCTCGTAGCTCGAGATGAGGGATCCTTTCCCTGCTTCGTCGGGAAAGAGTTCCCGGCGTTCCCGTCGCATCTCAAGAGGAGGCCCTCTCAACAGGAACGGCGAGAGGAACTCCAGGGTCGTGCCACCATTCCAAGAGTCCCCCAGATGTCTCAGTCCATTCCAGAGGAACCTCTTTTCCCTTCACCGGCTCGTCTTTCACGCCGAGGATCGACTCACACCAAGGTGGCACGTGGCACAGCCCTGTGGGAAAGCCTCTTGGGAAAGCCTCGAGGGACAGCCTCGAGGGAAAGCCACAGATCCCTTGATCCACGTGACAGGAAGCGTGACACTACTGCTGCAGCTCGGGAGGAAAGCGCACGTGCATGCCCCCACTCGAGACGAGGCCTGACTCCCCGGGGGAGACTCAGAAGCACCCCAAGATCCATGGCAACACTGGAGAGGAATCCTCAGGTTCCGGCCCCGACTCCACACAAGGACTGAGGCCCCGGCATGGACGGGAGAGGAATCCCGAGAGGTCCCCTAGCAACTCGCATGGGGACTGGCCTTTCCTGAGGCCACCAGAGCGGGTCCCTGAGGTCCCCGCCGTAACTCGAGAAGACCTGCCGCAACTCGAGAAAATCCAGGAGGTTCTCCCCTCCAGGCGAGATGAGGCCCATTTCCGCTGAGGCGTCTCGAGGCTGATCACACCTCACCTCTGGAACTTCGAAAGGCTCCTTCACACCCTTGGTGCAAATCAAGAAGTTCCCCGACCTAGCCGTCTCCACTCGAGAGGAATCACGAGGGTCCCGCCCACATCCAGAGGAGCCCCGTTTCCGCCTCGTAGCTCGAGATGAGGGATCCTTTCCCTGCTTCGTCGGGAAAGAGTTCCCGGCGTTCCCGTCGCATCTCAAGAGGAGGCCCTCTCAACAGGAACGGCGAGAGGAACTCCAGGGTCGTGCCACCATTCCAAGAGTCCCCCAGATGTCTCAGTCCATTCCAGAGGAACCTCTTTTCCCTTCAGCGGCTCGTCTTTCACGCCGAGGATCGACTCACACCAAGGTGGCACGTGGCACAGCCCTGTGGGAAAGCCTCGTGGGAAAGCCTCGAGGGACAGCCTCGAGGGAAAGCCACAGATCCCTTGATCCACGTGACAGGAAGCGGGACACTACTGCTGCAGCTCGGGAGGAAAGCGCACGTGCATGCCCCCACTCGAGACGAGGCCTGACTCCCCGGGGGAGACTCAGAAGCACCCCAAGATCCATGGCAACACTGGAGAGGAATCCTCAGGTTCCGGCCCCGACTCCACACAAGGACTGAGGCCCCGGCATGGACGGGAGAGGAATCCCGAGAGGTCCCCTAGCAACTCGCATGGGGACTGGCCTTTCCTGAGGCCACCAGAGCGGGTCCCTGAGGTCCCCGCCGTAACTCGAGAAGACCTGCCGCAACTCGAGAAAATCCAGGAGGTTCTCCCCTCCAGGCGAGATGAGGCCCATTTCCGCTGAGGCGTCTCGAGGCTGATCACACCTCACCTCTGGAACTTCGAAAGGCTCCTTCACACCCTTGGTGCAAATCAAGAAGTTCCCCGACCTAGCCGTCTCCACTCGAGAGGAATCACGAGGGTCCCGCCCACATCCAGAGGAGCCCCGTTTCCGCCTCGTAGCTCGAGATGAGGGATCCTTTCCCTGCTTCGTCGGGAAAGAGTTCCCGGCGTTCCCGTCGCATCTCAAGAGGAGGCCCTCTCAACAGGAACGGCGAGAGGAACTCCAGGGTCGTGCCACCATTCCAAGAGTCCCCCAGATGTCTCAGTCCATTCCAGAGGAACCTCTTTTCCCTTCAGCGGCTCGTCTTTCACGCCGAGGATCGACTCACACCAAGGTGGCACGTGGCACAGCCCTGTGGGAAAGCCTCGTGGGAAAGCCTCGAGGGACAGCCTCGAGGGAAAGCCACAGATCCCTTGATCCACGTGACAGGAAGCGGGACACTACTGCTGCAGCTCGGGAGGAAAGCGCACGTGCATGCCCCCACTCGAGACGAGGCCTGACTCCCCGGGGGAGACTCCGAAGCACCCCAAGATCCATGGCAACACTGGAGAGGAATCCTCAGGTTCCGGCCCCGACTCCACACAAGGACTGAGGCCCCGGCATGGACGGGAGAGGAATCCCGAGAGGTCCCCTAGCAACTCGCATGGGGACTGGCCTTTCCTGAGGCCACCAGAGCGGGTCCCTGAGGTCCCCGCCGTAACTCGAGAAGACCTGCCGCAACTCGAGAAAATCCAGGAGGTTCTCCCCTCCAGGCGAGATGAGGCCCATTTCCGCTGAGGCGTCTCGAGGCTGATCACACCTCACCTCTGGAACTTCGAAAGGGTCCTTCACACCCTTGGTGCAAATCAAGAAGTTCCCCGACCTAGCCGTCTCCACTCGAGAGGAATCACGAGGGTCCCGCCCACATCCAGAGGAGCCCCGTTTCCGCCTCGTAGCTCGAGATGAGGGATCCTTTCCCTGCTTCGTCGGGAAAGAGTTCCCGGCGTTCCCGTCGCATCTCAAGAGGAGGCCCTCTCAACAGGAACGGCGAGAGGAACTCCAGGGTCGTGCCACCATTCCAAGAGTCCCCCAGATGTCTCAGTCCATTCCAGAGGAACCTCTTTTCCCTTCAGCGGCTCGTCTTTCACGCCGAGGATCGACTCACACCAAGGTGGCACGTGGCACAGCCCTGTGGGAAAGCCTCGTGGGAAAGCCTCGAGGGACAGCCTCGAGGGAAAGCCACAGATCCCTTGATCCACGTGACAGGAAGCGTGACACTACTGCTGCAGGTCGGCAGGAAAGCGCACGTGCATGCCCCCACTCGAGACGAGGCCTGACTCCCCGGGGGAGACTCAGAAGCACCCCAAGATCCATGGCAACACTGGAGAGGAATCCTCAGGTTCCGGCCCCGACTCCACACAAGGACTGAGGCCCCGGCATGGACGGGAGAGGAATCCCGAGAGGTCCCCTAGCAACTCGCATGGGGACTGGCCTTTCCTGAGGCCACCAGAGCGGGTCCCTGAGGTCCCCGCCGTAACTCGAGAAGACCTGCCGCAACTCGAGAAAATCCAGGAGGTTCTCCCCTCCAGGCGAGATGAGGCCCATTTCCGCTGAGGCGTCTCGAGGCTGATCACACCTCACCTCTGGAACTTCGAAAGGCTCCTTCACACCCTTGGTGCAAATCAAGAAGTTCCCCGACCTAGCCGTCTCCACTCGAGAGGAATCACGAGGGTCCCGCCCACATCCAGAGGAGCCCCGTTTCCGCCTCGTAGCTCGAGATGAGGGATCCTTTCCCTGCTTCGTCGGGAAAGAGTTCCCGGCGTTCCCGTCGCATCTCAAGAGGAGGCCCTCTCAACAGGAACGGCGAGAGGAACTCCAGGGTCGTGCCACCATTCCAAGAGTCCCCCAGATGTCTCAGTCCATTCCAGAGGAACCTCTTTTCCCTTCAGCGGCTCGTCTTTCACGCCGAGGATCGACTCACACCAAGGTGGCACGTGGCACAGCCCTGTGGGAAAGCCTCGTGGGAAAGCCTCGAGGGACAGCCTCGAGGGAAAGCCACAGATCCCTTGATCCACGTGACAGGAAGCGTGACACTACTGCTGCAGCTCGGGAGGAAAGCGCACGTGCATGCCCCCACTCGAGACGAGGCCTGACTCCCCGGGGGAGACTCAGAAGCACCCCAAGATCCATGGCAACACTGGAGAGGAATCCTCAGGTTCCGGCCCCGACTCCACACAAGGACTGAGGCCCCGGCATGGACGGGAGAGGAATCCCGAGAGGTCCCCTAGCAACTCGCATGGGGACTGGCCTTTCCTGAGGCCACCAGAGCGGGTCCCTGAGGTCCCCGCCGTAACTCGAGAAGACCTGCCGCAACTCGAGAAAATCCAGGAGGTTCTCCCCTCCAGGCGAGATGAGGCCCATTTCCGCTGAGGCGTCTCGAGGCTGATCACACCTCACCTCTGGAACTTCGAAAGGGTCCTTCACACCCTTGGTGCAAATCAAGAAGTTCCCCGACCTAGCCGTCTCCACTCGAGAGGAATCACGAGGGTCCCGCCCACATCCAGAGGAGCCCCGTTTCCGCCTCGTAGCTCGAGATGAGGGATCCTTTCCCTGCTTCGTCGGGAAAGAGTTCCCGGCGTTCCCGTCGCATCTCAAGAGGAGGCCCTCTCAACAGGAACGGCGAGAGGAACTCCAGGGTCGTGCCACCATTCCAAGAGTCCCCCAGATGTCTCAGTCCATTCCAGAGGAACCTCTTTTCCCTTCAGCGGCTCGTCTTTCACGCCGAGGATCGACTCACACCAAGGTGGCACGTGGCACAGCCCTGTGGGAAAGCCTCGTGGGAAAGCCTCGAGGGACAGCCTCGAGGGAAAGCCACAGATCCCTTGATCCACGTGACAGGAAGCGTGACACTACTGCTGCAGCTCGGGAGGAAAGCGCACGTGCATGCCCCCACTCGAGACGAGGCCTGACTCCCCGGGGGAGACTCAGAAGCACCCCAAGATCCATGGCAACACTGGAGAGGAATCCTCAGGTTCCGGCCCCGACTCCACACAAGGACTGAGGCCCCGGCATGGACGGGAGAGGAATCCCGAGAGGTCCCCTAGCAACTCGCATGGGGACTGGCCTTTCCTGAGGCCACCAGAGCGGGTCCCTGAGGTCCCCGCCGTAACTCGAGAAGACCTGCCGCAACTCGAGAAAATCCAGGAGGTTCTCCCCTCCAGGCGAGATGAGGCCCATTTCCGCTGAGGCGTCTCGAGGCTGATCACACCTCACCTCTGGAACTTCGAAAGGCTCCTTCACACCCTTGTGCAAATCAAGAAGTTCCCCGACCTAGCCATCTCCACTCGAGAGGAATCACGAGGGTCCCGCCCACATCCAGAGGAGCCCCGTTTCCGCCTCGTAGCTCGAGATGAGGGATCCTTTCCCTGCTTCGTCGGGAAAGAGTTCCCGGCGTTCCCGTCGCATCTCAAGAGGAGGCCCTCTCAACAGGAACGGCGAGAGGAACTCCAGGGTCGTGCCACCATTCCAAGAGTCCCCCAGATGTCTCAGTCCATTCCAGAGAACCTCTTTTCCCTTCACCGGCTCGTCTTTCACGCCGAGGATCGACTCACACCAAGGTGGCACGTGGCACAGCCCTGTGGGAAAGCCTCTTGGGAAAGCCTCGAGGGACAGCCTCGAGGGAAAGCCACAGATCCCTTGATCCACGTGACAGGAAGCGTGACACTACTGCTGCAGCTCGGGAGGAAAGCGCACGTGCATGCCCCCACTCGAGACGAGGCCTGACTCCCCGGGGGAGACTCAGAAGCACCCCAAGATCCATGGCAACACTGGAGAGGAATCCTCAGGTTCCGGCCCCGACTCCACACAAGGACTGAGGCCCCGGCATGGACGGGAGAGGAATCCCGAGAGGTCCCCTAGCAACTCGCATGGGGACTGGCCTTTCCTGAGGCCACCAGAGCGGGTCCCTGAGGTCCCCGCCGTAACTCGAGAAGACCTGCCGCAACTCGAGAAAATCCAGGAGGTTCTCCCCTCCAGGCGAGATGAGGCCCATTTCCGCTGAGGCGTCTCGAGGCTGATCACACCTCACCTCTGGAACTTCGAAAGGCTCCTTCACACCCTTGGTGCAAATCAAGAAGTTCCCCGACCTAGCCGTCTCCACTCGAGAGGAATCACGAGGGTCCGCCCACATCCAGAGGAGCCCCGTTTCCGCCCTCGTAGCTCGAGATGAGGGATCCTTTCCCTGCTTCGTCGGGAAAGAGTTCCCGGCGTTCCCGTCGCATCTCAAGAGGAGGCCCTCTCAACAGGAACGGCGAGAGGAACTCCAGGGTCGTGCCACCATTCCAAGAGTCCCCCAGATGTCTCAGTCCATTCCAGAGGAACCTCTTTTCCCTTCAGCGGCTCGTCTTTCACGCCGAGGATCGACTCACACCAAGGTGGCACGTGGCACAGCCCTGTGGGAAAGCCTCGTGGGAAAGCCTCGAGGGACAGCCTCGAGGGAAAGCCACAGATCCCTTGATCCACGTGACAGGAAGCGGGACACTACTGCTGCAGCTCGGGAGGAAAGCGCACGTGCATGCCCCCACTCGAGACGAGGCCTGACTCCCCGGGGGAGACTCCGAAGCACCCCAAGATCCATGGCAACACTGGAGAGGAATCCTCAGGTTCCGGCCCCGACTCCACACAAGGACTGAGGCCCCGGCATGGACGGGAGAGGAATCCCGAGAGGTCCCCTAGCAACTCGCATGGGGACTGGCCTTTCCTGAGGCCACCAGAGCGGGTCCCTGAGGTCCCCGCCGTAACTCGAGAAGACCTGCCGCAACTCGAGAAAATCCAGGAGGTTCTCCCCTCCAGGCGAGATGAGGCCCATTTCCGCTGAGGCGTCTCGAGGCTGATCACACCTCACCTCTGGAACTTCGAAAGGGTCCTTCACACCCTTGGTGCAAATCAAGAAGTTCCCCGACCTAGCCGTCTCCACTCGAGAGGAATCACGAGGGTCCCGCCCACATCCAGAGGAGCCCCGTTTCCGCCTCGTAGCTCGAGATGAGGGATCCTTTCCCTGCTTCGTCGGGAAAGAGTTCCCGGCGTTCCCGTCGCATCTCAAGAGGAGGCCCTCTCAACAGGAACGGCGAGAGGAACTCCAGGGTCGTGCCACCATTCCAAGAGTCCCCCAGATGTCTCAGTCCATTCCAGAGGAACCTCTTTTCCCTTCAGCGGCTCGTCTTTCACGCCGAGGATCGACTCACACCAAGGTGGCACGTGGCACAGCCCTGTGGGAAAGCCTCGTGGAAAGCCTCGAGGGACAGCCTCGAGGGAAAGCCACAGATCCCTTGATCCACGTGACAGGAAGCGTGACACTACTGCTGCAGGTCGGCAGGAAAGCGCACGTGCATGCCCCCACTCGAGACGAGGCCTGACTCCCCGGGGGAGACTCAGAAGCACCCCAAGATCCATGGCAACACTGGAGAGGAATCCTCAGGTTCCGGCCCCGACTCCACACAAGGACTGAGGCCCCCGGCATGGACGGGAGAGGAATCCCGAGAGGTCCCCTAGCAACTCGCATGGGGACTGGCCTTTCCTGAGGCCACCAGAGCGGGTCCCTGAGGTCCCCGCCGTAACTCGAGAAGACCTGCCGCAACTCGAGAAAATCCAGGAGGTTCTCCCCTCCAGGCGAGATGAGGCCCATTTCCGCTGAGGCGTCTCGAGGCTGATCACACCTCACCTCTGGAACTTCGAAAGGGTCCTTCACACCCTTGGTGCAAATCAAGAAGTTCCCCGACCTAGCCGTCTCCACTCGAGAGGAATCACGAGGGTCCCGCCCACATCCAGAGGAGCCCCGTTTCCGCCTCGTAGCTCGAGATGAGGGATCCTTTCCCTGCTTCGTCGGGAAAGAGTTCCCGGCGTTCCCGTCGCATCTCAAGAGGAGGCCCTCTCAACAGGAACGGCGAGAGGAACTCCAGGGTCGTGCCACCATTCCAAGAGTCCCCCAGATGTCTCAGTCCATTCCAGAGGAACCTCTTTTCCCTTCACCGGCTCGTCTTTCACGCCGAGGATCGACTCACACCAAGGTGGCACGTGGCACAGCCCTGTGGGAAAGCCTCGTGGGAAAGCCTCGAGGGACAGCCTCGAGGGAAAGCCACAGATCCCTTGATCCACGTGACAGGAAGCGTGACACTACTGCTGCAGCTCGGGAGGAAAGCGCACGTGCATGCCCCCACTCGAGACGAGGCCTGACTCCCCTGGGGAGACTCCGAAGCACCCCAAGATCCATGGCAACACTGGAGAGGAATCCTCAGGTTCCGGCCCCGACTCCACACAAGGACTGAGGCCCCGGCATGGACGGGAGAGGAATCCCGAGAGGTCCCCTAGCAACTCGCATGGGGACTGGCCTTTCCTGAGGCCACCAGAGCGGGTCCCTGAGGTCCCCGCCGTAACTCGAGAAGACCTGCCGCAACTCGAGAAAATCCAGGAGGTTCTCCCCTCCAGGCGAGATGAGGCCCATTTCCGCTGAGGCGTCTCGAGGCTGATCACACCTCACCTCTGGAACTTCGAAAGGCTCCTTCACACCCTTGGTGCAAATCAAGAAGTTCCCCGACCTAGCCGTCTCCACTCGAGAGGAATCACGAGGGTCCCGCCCACATCCAGAGGAGCCCCGTTTCCGCCTCGTAGCTCGAGATGAGGGATCCTTTCCCTGCTTCGTCGGGAAAGAGTTCCCGGCGTTCCCGTCGCATCTCAAGAGGAGGCCCTCTCAACAGGAACGGCGAGAGGAACTCCAGGGTCGTGCCACCATTCCAAGAGTCCCCCAGATGTCTCAGTCCATTCCAGAGGAACCTCTTTTCCCTTCAGCGGCTCGTCTTTCACGCCGAGGATCGACTCACACCAAGGTGGCACGTGGCACAGCCCTGTGGGAAAGCCTCGTGGGAAAGCCTCGAGGGACAGCCTCGAGGGAAAGCCACAGATCCCTTGATCCACGTGACAGGAAGCGGGACACTACTGCTGCAGCTCGGGAGGAAAGCGCACGTGCATGCCCCCACTCGAGACGAGGCCTGACTCCCCGGGGGAGACTCCGAAGCACCCCAAGATCCATGGCAACACTGGAGAGGAATCCTCAGGTTCCGGCCCCGACTCCACACAAGGACTGAGGCCCCGGCATGGACGGGAGAGGAATCCCGAGAGGTCCCCTAGCAACTCGCATGGGGACTGGCCTTTCCTGAGGCCACCAGAGCGGGTCCCTGAGGTCCCCGCCGTAACTCGAGAAGACCTGCCGCAACTCGAGAAAATCCAGGAGGTTCTCCCCTCCAGGCGAGATGAGGCCCATTTCCGCTGAGGCGTCTCGAGGCTGATCACACCTCACCTCTGGAACTTCGAAAGGCTCCTTCACACCCTTGGTGCAAATCAAGAAGTTCCCCGACCTAGCCGTCTCCACTCGAGAGGAATCACGAGGGTCCCGCCCACATCCAGAGGAGCCCCGTTTCCGCCTCGTAGCTCGAGATGAGGGATCCTTTCCCTGCTTCGTCGGGAAAGAGTTCCCGGCGTTCCCGTCGCATCTCAAGAGGAGGCCCTCTCACCAGGAACGGCGAGAGGAACTCCAGGGTCGTGCCACCATTCCAAGAGTCCCCCAGATGTCTCAGTCCATTCCAGAGGAACCTCTTTTCCCTTCACCGGCTCGTCTTTCACGCCGAGGATCGACTCACACCAAGGTGGCACGTGGCACAGCCCTGTGGGAAAGCCTCGTGGGAAAGCCTCGAGGGACAGCCTCGAGGGAAAGCCACAGATCCCTTGATCCACGTGACAGGAAGCGTGACACTACTGCTGCAGCTCGGGAGGAAAGCGCACGTGCATGCCCCCACTCGAGACGAGGCCTGACTCCCCGGGGGAGACTCAGAAGCACCCCAAGATCCATGGCAACACTGGAGAGGAATCCTCAGGTTCCGGCCCCGACTCCACACAAGGACTGAGGCCCCGGCATGGACGGGAGAGGAATCCCGAGAGGTCCCCTAGCAACTCGCATGGGGACTGGCCTTTCCTGAGGCCACCAGAGCGGGTCCCTGAGGTCCCCGCCGTAACTCGAGATGACCTGCCGCAACTCGAGAAAATCCAGGAGGTTCTCCCCTCCAGGCGAGATGAGGCCCATTTCCGCTGAGGCGTCTCGAGGCTGATCACACCTCACCTCTGGAACTTCGAAAGGCTCCTTCACACCCTTGGTGCAAATCAAGAAGTTCCCCGACCTAGCCGTCTCCACTCGAGAGGAATCACGAGGGTCCCGCCCACATCCAGAGGAGCCCCGTTTCCGCCTCGTAGCTCGAGATGAGGGATCCTTTCCCTGCTTCGTCGGGAAAGAGTTCCCGGCGTTCCCGTCGCATCTCAAGAGGAGGCCCTCTCAACAGGAACGGCGAGAGGAACTCCAGGGTCGTGCCACCATTCCAAGAGTACCCCAGATGTCTCAGTCCATTCCAGAGGAACCTCTTTTCCCTTCAGCGGCTCGTCTTTCACGCCGAGGATCGACTCACACCAAGGTGGCACGTGGCACAGCCCTGTGGGAAAGCCTCGTGGGAAAGCCTCGAGGGACAGCCTCGAGGGAAAGCCACAGATCCCTTGATCCACGTGACAGGAAGCGTGACACTACTGCTGCAGCTCGGGAGGAAAGCGCACGTGCATGCCCCCACTCGAGACGAGGCCTGACTCCCCGGGGGAGACTCAGAAGCACCCCAAGATCCATGGCAACACTGGAGAGGAATCCTCAGGTTCCGGCCCCGACTCCACACAAGGACTGAGGCCCCGGCATGGACGGGAGAGGAATCCCGAGAGGTCCCCTAGCAACTCGCATGGGGACTGGCCTTTCCTGAGGCCACCAGAGCGGGTCCCTGAGGTCCCCGCCGTAACTCGAGAAGACCTGCCGCAACTCGAGAAAATCCAGGAGGTTCTCCCCTCCAGGCGAGATGAGGCCCATTTCCGCTGAGGCGTCTCGAGGCTGATCACACCTCACCTCTGGAACTTCGAAAGGCTCCTTCACACCCTTGGTGCAAATCAAGAAGTTCCCCGACCTAGCCGTCTCCACTCGAGAGGAATCACGAGGGTCCCGCCCACATCCAGAGGAGCCCCGTTTCCGCCTCGTAGCTCGAGATGAGGGATCCTTTCCCTGCTTCGTCGGGAAAGAGTTCCCGGCGTTCCCGTCGCATCTCAAGAGGAGGCCCTCTCAACAGGAACGGCGAGAGGAACTCCAGGGTCGTGCCACCATTCCAAGAGTCCCCCAGATGTCTCAGTCCATTCCAGAGGAACCTCTTTTCCCTTCACCGGCTCGTCTTTCACGCCGAGGATCGACTCACACCAAGGTGGCACGTGGCACAGCCCTGTGGGAAAGCCTCGTGGGAAAGCCTCGAGGGACAGCCTCGAGGGAAAGCCACAGATCCCTTGATCCACGTGACAGGAAGCGGGACACTACTGCTGCAGCTCGGGAGGAAAGCGCACGTGCATGCCCCCACTCGAGACGAGGCCTGACTCCCCTGGGGAGACTCAGAAGCACCCCAAGATCCATGGCAACACTGGAGAGGAATCCTCAGGTTCCGGCCCCGACTCCACACAAGGACTGAGGCCCCGGCATGGACGGGAGAGGAATCCCGAGAGGTCCCCTAGCAACTCGCATGGGGACTGGCCTTTCCTGAGGCCACCAGAGCGGGTCCCTGAGGTCCCCGCCGTAACTCGAGAAGACCTGCCGCAACTCGAGAAAATCCAGGAGGTTCTCCCCTCCAGGCGAGATGAGGCCCATTTCCGCTGAGGCGTCTCGAGGCTGATCACACCTCACCTCTGGAACTTCGAAAGGCTCCTTCACACCCTTGGTGCAAATCAAGAAGTTCCCCGACCTAGCCGTCTCCACTCGAGAGGAATCACGAGGGTCCCGCCCACATCCAGAGGAGCCCCGTTTCCGCCTCGTAGCTCGAGATGAGGGATCCTTTCCCTGCTTCGTCGGGAAAGAGTTCCCGGCGTTCCCGTCGCATCTCAAGAGGAGGCCCTCTCAACAGGAACGGCGAGAGGAACTCCAGGGTCGTGCCACCATTCCAAGAGTCCCCCAGATGTCTCAGTCCATTCCAGAGGAACCTCTTTTCCCTTCAGCGGCTCGTCTTTCACGCCGAGGATCGACTCACACCAAGGTGGCACGTGGCACAGCCCTGTGGGAAAGCCTCGTGGGAAAGCCTCGAGGGACAGCCTCGAGGGAAAGCCACAGATCCCTTGATCCACGTGACAGGAAGCGTGACACTACTGCTGCAGCTCGGGAGGAAAGCGCACGTGCATGCCCCCACTCGAGACGAGGCCTGACTCCCCGGGGGAGACTCAGAAGCACCCCAAGATCCATGGCAACACTGGAGAGGAATCCTCAGGTTCCGGCCCCGACTCCACACAAGGACTGAGGCCCCGGCATGGACGGGAGAGGAATCCCGAGAGGTCCCCTAGCAACTCGCATGGGGACTGGCCTTTCCTGAGGCCACCAGAGCGGGTCCCTGAGGTCCCCGCCGTAACTCGAGAAGACCTGCCGCAACTCGAGAAAATCCAGGAGGTTCTCCCCTCCAGGCGAGATGAGGCCCATTTCCGCTGAGGCGTCTCGAGGCTGATCACACCTCACCTCTGGAACTTCGAAAGGCTCCTTCACACCCTTGGTGCAAATCAAGAAGTTCCCCGACCTAGCCGTCTCCACTCGAGAGGAATCACGAGGGTCCCGCCCACATCCAGAGGAGCCCCGTTTCCGCCTCGTAGCTCGAGATGAGGGATCCTTTCCCTGCTTCGTCGGGAAAGAGTTCCCGGCGTTCCCGTCGCATCTCAAGAGGAGGCCCTCTCAACAGGAACGGCGAGAGGAACTCCAGGGTCGTGCCACCATTCCAAGAGTCCCCCAGATGTCTCAGTCCATTCCAGAGGAACCTCTTTTCCCTTCACCGGCTCGTCTTTCACGCCGAGGATCGACTCACACCAAGGTGGCACGTGGCACAGCCCTGTGGGAAAGCCTCGTGGGAAAGCCTCGAGGGACAGCCTCGAGGGAAAGCCACAGATCCCTTGATCCACGTGACAGGAAGCGGGACACTACTGCTGCAGCTCGGGAGGAAAGCGCACGTGCATGCCCCCACTCGAGACGAGGCCTGACTCCCCTGGGGAGACTCAGAAGCACCCCAAGATCCATGGCAACACTGGAGAGGAATCCTCAGGTTCCGGCCCCGACTCCACACAAGGACTGAGGCCCCGGCATGGACGGGAGAGGAATCCCGAGAGGTCCCCTAGCAACTCGCATGGGGACTGGCCTTTCCTGAGGCCACCAGAGCGGGTCCCTGAGGTCCCCGCCGTAACTCGAGAAGACCTGCCGCAACTCGAGAAAATCCAGGAGGTTCTCCCCTCCAGGCGAGATGAGGCCCATTTCCGCTGAGGCGTCTCGAGGCTGATCACACCTCACCTCTGAACTTCGAAAGGCTCCTTCACACCCTTGGTGCAAATCAAGAAGTTCCCCGACCTAGCCGTCTCCACTCGAGAGGAATCACGAGGGTCCCGCCCACATCCAGAGGAGCCCCGTTTCCGCCTCGTAGCTCGAGATGAGGGATCCTTTCCCTGCTTCGTCGGGAAAGAGTTCCCGGCGTTCCCGTCGCATCTCAAGAGGAGGCCCTCTCAACAGGAACGGCGAGAGGAACTCCAGGGTCGTGCCACCATTCCAAGAGTCCCCCAGATGTCTCAGTCCATTCCAGAGGAACCTCTTTTCCCTTCAGCGGCTCGTCTTTCACGCCGAGGATCGACTCACACCAAGGTGGCACGTGGCACAGCCCTGTGGGAAAGCCTCGTGGGAAAGCCTCGAGGGACAGCCTCGAGGGAAAGCCACAGATCCCTTGATCCACGTGACAGGAAGCGTGACACTACTGCTGCAGCTCGGGAGGAAAGCGCACGTGCATGCCCCCACTCGAGACGAGGCCTGACTCCCCGGGGGAGACTCAGAAGCACCCCAAGATCCATGGCAACACTGGAGAGGAATCCTCAGGTTCCGGCCCCGACTCCACACAAGGACTGAGGCCCCGGCATGGACGGGAGAGGAATCCCGAGAGGTCCCCTAGCAACTCGCATGGGGACTGGCCTTTCCTGAGGCCACCAGAGCGGGTCCCTGAGGTCCCCGCCGTAACTCGAGAAGACCTGCCGCAACTCGAGAAAATCCAGGAGGTTCTCCCCTCCAGGCGAGATGAGGCCCATTTCCGCTGAGGCGTCTCGAGGCTGATCACACCTCACCTCTGGAACTTCGAAAGGCTCCTTCACACCCTTGGTGCAAATCAAGAAGTTCCCCGACCTAGCCGTCTCCACTCGAGAGGAATCACGAGGGTCCCGCCCACATCCAGAGGAGCCCCGTTTCCGCCTCGTAGCTCGAGATGAGGGATCCTTTCCCTGCTTCGTCGGGAAAGAGTTCCCGGCGTTCCCGTCGCATCTCAAGAGGAGGCCCTCTCAACAGGAACGGCGAGAGGAACTCCAGGGTCGTGCCACCATTCCAAGAGTCCCCCAGATGTCTCAGTCCATTCCAGAGGAACCTCTTTTCCCTTCACCGGCTCGTCTTTCACGCCGAGGATCGACTCACACCAAGGTGGCACGTGGCACAGCCCTGTGGGAAAGCCTCGTGGGAAGCCTCGAGGGACAGCCTCGAGGGAAAGCCACAGATCCCTTGATCCACGTGACAGGAAGCGTGACACTACTGCTGCAGCTCGGGAGGAAAGCGCACGTGCATGCCCCCACTCGAGACGAGGCCTGACTCCCCGGGGGAGACTCAGAAGCACCCCAAGATCCATGGCAACACTGGAGAGGAATCCTCAGGTTCCGGCCCCGACTCCACACAAGGACTGAGGCCCCGGCATGGACGGGAGAGGAATCCCGAGAGGTCCCCTAGCAACTCGCATGGGGACTGGCCTTTCCTGAGGCCACCAGAGCGGGTCCCTGAGGTCCCCGCCGTAACTCGAGAAGACCTGCCGCAACTCGAGAAAATCCAGGAGGTTCTCCCCTCCAGGCGAGATGAGGCCCATTTCCGCTGAGGCGTCTCGAGGCTGATCACACCTCACCTCTGGAACTTCGAAAGGCTCCTTCACACCCTTGGTGCAAATCAAGAAGTTCCCCGACCTAGCCGTCTCCACTCGAGAGGAATCACGAGGGTCCCGCCCACATCCAGAGGAGCCCCGTTTCCCGCCTCGTAGCTCGAGATGAGGGATCCTTTCCCTGCTTCGTCGGGAAAGAGTTCCCGGCGTTCCCGTCGCATCTCAAGAGGAGGCCCTCTCAACAGGAACGGCGAGAGGAACTCCAGGGTCGTGCCACCATTCCAAGAGTCCCCCAGATGTCTCAGTCCATTCCAGAGGAACCTCTTTTCCCTTCACCGGCTCGTCTTTCACGCCGAGGATCGACTCACACCAAGGTGGCACGTGGCACAGCCCTGTGGGAAAGCCTCGTGGGAAAGCCTCGAGGGACAGCCTCGAGGGAAAGCCACAGATC